>NC_056545.1:12134566-12435816 GCF_910596095.1 Thunnus maccoyii
CTGTGCCAGCAAATAATAAATGGTTAATTGGCTGTATTAATATAGTGCTTTTATTGTTTTCCAACCACTCAAAGCGCTTTACACCACATGCCAACATTCACCCATTCACACACACATTCATTAATTGATGGCATGCTGCCATGCAACGTGCCAATCTGCTAATCGGGAGTTCTAATGCTCATTCACACACACACCCACACACCGATGGCACAACAAGTATCTTGCCCAAGGATACTTCCGCTGATCTTCCGATTAGGGCCACTGCTGGCCATTTGAGTGCCATAAGCGTAATTGCTCTGTGGCTGAACTCCAAAAAAAAAACTGAACTCCACCGGTTACATAAAGAAGTCCGACTGTATGGAAGTCTATGAGAAAATGACCCTACTTTTCACTTGATTTATTACCTCAGTAAACAATCCTAATGAGTTTATGGTCTCAATTGCTACTTTAAAGTCTTCTTCAATACAGCATGTTCATTTTGTAAATTATGGCCCCATTTAGAATAAAATAGATGATAAAGCAGCATATGTTTTATGGCATGGCTGCCTTGTGATTGACAAGTTGCTACCACGGCTAAAATGTTGATAACATAATGTAATCATGGCATAATCCCAGATTCACAGAGTATAGGCCTATACTATATATATATATATATATATATATAGCATATACTGGTTTTAATGGTTTTAAATCTGTTTTTCGCTAGCAAAAATTATTATTAGCATGAGCAATATCACAGTTAATCACAGACTGTAAATGCACTGTGCTAACCAAGCTAGCAGCTAGCGCTATGGTCAGCTCCACCCTCTGGTCGAAATATGGTCACTTCTGGCTCCAAATATCCAAGATGGCGACGGTCAAATCCATGATGGCAACAGTCAAATTGCTAAACTTAATGGCAATACACAAACCAATGGGTGACGTCATTGTGACTACGTCCACTTTTTTTTTTTTACAGTCAATGGTCCTGATTGTCAATTCAGCTGTCAAGGTTGCTAGGCTACAGGAGTGGTGCTTCATGATGCAAGGGAAAGGGCGGGAACAGCTGGTGACGCAAATAGGAAATCCTCCGTAGACCAGACCATCCCATTTAACAACGCTCAGTTCGGCCTTTGCGGCCTACAAAGGACATGCCTTTGTAGTCTTTGTAGGACTCACCTGAAAAAAAAATTAATAAAGTGACATATTAACAGTCCTACAGTGAAAATGACAACAGCTTAATCTCCCCCATGCTATAGGTCAGTGCGAAATGCATTCTGGGATAGCTTAGCTGTAGTCGGTTAACCAATGGTGTAACTTCATCACTCATTGACTCACTCAGTCAGTGACAGACATTCATGGTTATATGGTTATACTTTTGGTTTTATTAGTTCCATAGTAGCCTATTTGGTAAATAGTAACGTGAATATTAAACTAAAACCATGGAATCATATCATATACAGTACATAGGTAATGTTTATAGATGCTGCCACAGAGTGATACAAAGAAAGACAGAATGAGCGAGAGAGTCTTGGCTTTACATTATACCACCAGTCAATCCGTGCTCTACAAATAGTTAATCTAATCTACACAGTAGCACCTCCCTTTCTTTGTATGCCTTTCTATTTTCCTCTTTCTCATCTTCCCTTCTCTTATCCTGTCTCTCTTTTCCCTTTTCTTGTAAGTTATACAATTTAGTGCATTAGGTCCTTTGGTTCTTGTCTTTTCACTCAAAGAAATTAAATTAATTATGTTTTACTTATTGCTATCAGCTGCAATCTAAGTCAGCATTCACTTTCTGAAGCAGAGGCACCATTTCTCAAAAACCCAAGGTATGTTGAAATAATAGAATTTGCACAAACTGCATGCTTGAAGCAAGAAAATGTTGTTCTGCAATTCATTTGTGTTTTGGTCACAATTTTGGTTACAGTGAATGTTTTGTAATGTTAAAACAAATCTTTGAGTGTTCTGTAGTGGTAGTATCATTTAATAACATAACACAACAAATATTACTACTATCACAACTTCTGCTGCTTACATAAATAATACGACTACTATCACTACAAGTACCACTACTACAGGCACTAAGCACTATGAATTCTGCTTCAATTACCCATAATCGGTGCCCTACAGGATCAGACTATGGAAACTCAGCTGAGAACACAGCAAGTGAAAACCGTGGTATCTGCTCTCTGCAAAATCCCGCTCCTCGTTCTGCTCCTGTACATCTTTGTGTGTTCCCTTGACATTTTAAGCTCTGCCTTCCAACTAGCTGGGGGTAAGCAGCCATCATTCATCATAATTATCTTCATCAACCTTTCAACTTGACAGTATTCAGTAACTCACATTACCATTTAAATATAGTATAAACTGTAGTAACACACGTAGACACATAATTGTCTATATTAGCTACTCTTTGGATGCCCAACCTGATTTTGATATTAATGCTTTCTGCCTGCCTGTCACTCTTTGTTTGTCTTTCCCTTCCAGGCAGGGTAGCAGGAGATATCTTTCAGGAAAATGCCATCTTGTCTAATCCAGTGGCAGGGCTTGTGGTGGGAATACTAGTGACAGTGTTGGTCCAGAGCTCCTCCACCTCAACTTCCATCATAGTCAGCCTCGTCTCTTCTGGTTGTGAGTCAATGTATTAAAAAATCTGCAACATTTGTCATGGATAATATACTTAAAAGTCTGTTCAACAGAACCCCATTTCTCCTGTTCTATTAATTGATCTATATTTATATATACACATTTTTCTAATGATGTCTTTCGGTACAGTGCTGGATGTTCGGTCAGCTATTCCAATCATCATGGGCTCCAACATTGGAACATCAGTCACTAATACTATTGTTGCTCTGATGCAAGCTGGGGAGAGAGAAGAGTTTGAACGGTAGGGCTGTATGTACTAAATATTTGTATTGTGCATATTTGTGTGTTTTTTGGGGTTTTTTTTAAATCACTGAAATTATGTTTTTTTCCAGGGCATTTGCAGGAGCTACAGTCCATGACTGTTTTAACTGGTTGTCTGTCTTGGTGCTTCTCCCTCTGGAAGCTGTGAGCGGTCTGTTGAGGTATCTGTCACAGGTCGTGGTCAACACGCTACAGTTCAGTACTGGAGAGGAAGCACCTGAACTTCTTAAAGTCCTCACTGAGCCACTCACTAAAAAGATTATCCAGGTACTCTACCTACATACTGTATCTCCATAAGTATGGCAGATATTTTTTTTTAACTCAGACACAAACAAATACTTATACAAAAGTGAATTCAAAAAAGGATAAAGACCTAGAAAGCAGAACAGAACAGATGGGAATAGAACATAAGAAGCAATTGACAGGCTTTCTTTAGAATGAGTACTACAAAAATATGTGCTAAAACCAAATAGTTTTAAAAAGCATAAACTTTATCAAACATTACATCCTCTATTTCACATTGGAAAACTGATGTAAAATGGAATTTGCACTCCCCAACCATGAAGTGAAAATAGAGAGAAAGAGGTCTCCTACTAAAAGCTTACATATTTAACAGATTTTGCATAATTATTCTCTATCAGTTTAATAGCAGACAGCAGCAGTGGAAAATTAAGCAAAGGTTCTTGAGGGCATGAGAAGAAAAATAACCTGTTAGACTGCAGACAGAAGCAGCACTGAAGCAAAAAAATCAAGTTAAAAACTGTCAAAGTGGGCCTTTTGCATAGACAAGGTGTACACCTCATTGGTGTATTATGCTATAGTGAAACAAAAACCATTTTCTACCAAAGAGCTGGCAGGTAAAATGCGTAATCTCTCTGTAGACAATTGATGGCAGCAATTAACTAATTCTAACACCATAATAATCACATAATAAGATAATTCACTCTTTGTAGCTGGATCGGTCAGTTATTGCAGCCATCGCTACAGGAGACCAGAGTGTGAGAAACAAGAGTCTGGTGAAGCACTGGTGTCTAACCACAAACATGATGGTACTGGTATGATATGTCAAGTTACTCCCTTTCTCTTCTTGTGTCCCATTCCCTCAATTAATACATTTGTCTCACATTGAGCACTTTTAACAAAAAAAGAACAAAAAAATGTGACCAGATTGTTTATGTACATCATGCTACCTGTATTCCACTATTTATAAAGTAGAGTTGTTCATGTATTGAATGTGCAAAATTAGATACGTATTAAATATGTGACATTTTGTAAGTGTCCCACCGTCTCTTTGCCTCAGTCTACACTCTACCTGTTTATCATTGCTGACAGGACAATGAAACAACCTGGAGAACACACAACCTTTCCGAACACACACAGAAATGTATGCCAGTTTTCAAGTATTCCAGTGATTTAAAATTTTTAAGTTGTCTGTGACAGAATAACATCTCTCCTCTCCACTCTTACTCATTTTCCTGTCTACTTGAGCGTTTTAACCACTAGATTTCCTTCTGCACCAATCATCAATAATCAAGATGCTCTGCAAATAAAAAACACTGATTACTAAGTTTGTCAGTTGTTCTCAGAGTCGCTGAATTATTTCTTTCCTTTACAACCTGGTAGTTAAATTTTGTTTCCTACTTCAGAAATCTTGTTCTGTATCAAAAACTTATGACGTCATGTCTCTGCCTCTCTGCCCAGGTATGCATCTCTTTGTGGACTGCTCTTTGTCAGACTTGGCGATAGGTCTGATCCTCCTGGCTTGCTCCCTGTTGGTGCTGTGTAGTTGTCTGATATTGCTCGTAAAACTGCTTAACTCCCTGCTGAGGGGTCAGGTGGCCAATGCTATTAATACAGTTGTTAATACAGGTAATACAAGAATATGAAAGCCCTTTTCCTAAATACCTTTCAGCTACACTTCACAAGGGTATAAATGTAATGTAAAAGTAAAAACACATGTGCCACCAAGTATATATACTGTTTATGCTTATGGCTTGTCTTGTCATGTCCTACAGATTTCCCCTTCCCTTTTACCTGGCTGGCAGGTTATCTGGCTCTGGTAGTAGGAGCAGGCATGACCTTTTTGGTTCAGAGTAGTTCTGTCTTCACCTCTGCCATCACACCGCTTATAGGTAATAAACACACTCTCACACACTATTTGTGTCACGACAAATTTGCCATTGAGGGTATAATCAATAAAAGAGATGCACTTTTTTGACATTGAGTTTTGCTGTATTTTTCAATATACCCACTATTTGCCACCTACATGCGACACAGGTGTGAACTTTGCATTGACAGATGATTGTGGTTCCCTAAATGTTTCTGAAATTGCATAATATATTTACTACCTTGGTATTTATTATGCATGAAATAGACTGTTTGTGTTGGATATTGCAGCAACATTCCCTACTCTTTTACTTTCCACCAACTCAGTAAATAAATTACCATCTCAGTGTTTTTACAGTTAGATGCAGGACTCTGCTAGCTTGGTGCAGCATTAACAAGACTGCACTAGATCATGGTTAAACATGTTTGTTATAAATCCTCCATGTGTAGGAGATTAGTACAGTTTTAGACATACTGTACCTCTACAATAGCAAAATCTTATTGCTTTCACTGTCTATGCTAAACCTGAAGGAGGACCTGCTTTTGTTTAAATTGTTTTTGGAGCCAAGGAAGAACGTTTAAAAGTCAGCACTCAGCTTCAATCAATAATGTTAAAAACTGCAAACCAAGCCAGAAATCTTGGTGTAGTCATGGACTCAGACCTGAATTTCAACAGCCACATTAAGACAATTACAAAGTCAGCCTACTATCACCTGAGGCATATATCAAGAATTAAAGGACTTATATCTCAGCAGGATTTGTAAAAACTTGTCCATGCATTTATCTTCAGTAGACTTGACTACTGTAAAAGTGTCTTCACGGGTCTCCCTAAAAAATCAATCAGGCAGCTGCAGCTGATTCAGAATGCTGCTGCTCGAGTCCTCACTAAGACCAAGAAAGTGGATCATATAACTCCAGTTCTCAGATCCTTACACTGGCTTCCTGTCTGTCAAAGAATTGATTTTAAGATACTGCTGTTGGTTTATAAAGCACTGAATGGTTTAGGGACAAAATACATTTCTGATCTGCTGCTACATTATGAGCCATCTAGACCTCTCAGGTCGTCTGGGACAGGTCTGCTTTCTGTCTCCAGAGTAAAAACTAAACATGGAGAAGCAGCGTTCAGTTTTTATGCTCCACATATCTGGAACAAACTCCCAGAAAACTGCAGGTCTGCTGCAACTCTCAGTTCTTTTAAATCACAGCTGCAGACTTTTCTGTTTGCCGCTGCCTTTTATTAAATCAAATTTGAGGGTTAATATTTTACACTACACTGTAACTTTTATTCTCTTGTTTTATCTGTCTTATTCCCTTTTAGCTTCTTTTTATTTCCAAATTTAACACTTTTAATTGCTTTTATACTCTGTTTTGATGCCTTTTATGCTCTATGTAAAGCACTTTGAATTGCCTTGTTGTTGAAATGTGCTATACAAATAAACTTGCCTTGCCTTTTGTCTTTGACCATAAAACTCTAGCAATGTTCTTGAAAGCTAGGTTACCCATTAACATTTTAAAGTCGTACTTTGACCTTTCATTAGTTCTAATGTATTACTGATGTGTTTTACCTGTATTGTATCTGTTGTAACTCATGCTATGAACCCTCAGGGATTGGTGTGATCAGCATTGAAAGAGCCTACCCTTTAACCCTTGGGTCCAACCTCGGAACCACTACAACAGCCACACTGGCAGCGCTGGCTAGTCCAGGGGATAAGCTAGCAGCTGCCACACAGGTATACACACACACACATACACACACACACACACACACACACACACACACAAACACACACACGTATGCACATATACAAAATCATAATACATCCAAGAAAATATGTAATACTCCACAGCAACTTACTAAAGTTACCTTATTGACAGCCTCATTTACCTTGGTAACCACCTAGCAACCACACAGAATGACCATGGCAATAATCACCTATCAAAACCCTAGCATCTACACAGACTCAAAATAGAATACATTAACCCCATTAACCACCTACATTTAGTAAAGCCCAAGCAGTCAGAACATCATAGCAGCCATATAGTATAGACATGCCCTGCAAACCACCCAAAACACCATAACAAAAACATTCTGTGGTTTTCTCTCTGTCTCATTCCTATGCTCGCATCTTTCATCCTCCTCTATCTACTCTTTTCTTTCAGGTTGCTCTATGCCATTTTTTCTTTAACCTCCTTGGTATCCTGCTATGGTATCCAATACCAGCCACCCGCCTACCCATACGTATGGCCTGTGCCCTTGGTAACTGCACTTCCAGGTACGAATAGCAATAGTATTTATTTTTACTCAACCAACAAAATAACTAAAGATGTTAGCTGAACCTACAAGGGAAATCAAAATATTCTACTGATGTAATAAAAGCTGGAAAACCAAGAAGTGTCTGAGCTATTGAGATGAATATAATTAACATCATGTCACAATTCTATTAAAGTTACTGTGTGACCCCAATAAAATACAGAAATGATAAGCTAAAATAACTTACATATACACAGGTACCGCTGGTTTGCTGTGCTCTACCTACTCGTCTGCTTTCTGCTGCTCCCATCCCTGGTGTTTGCCCTCTCCATGGCTGGCTGGAGGGTGATGGCCGGGGTTGGCATACCAGTCATTATGGTGATTATATTTGTTGCAACAGTAAACATTCTCCAGGTGCGCAGACCCAATTGTTTGCCCATCAGACTGCGGGACTGGGACTTCTTGCCTGCTTGGATGACCTCGCTGCAACCCCTGGATAACCTCATCACCAGGGTGACTCTTTGGAGCAGGCAAGGGAGAGGTAAATATAGCACTGTTAGCCCATTATTTTTTTCTTATTATACAGTACAGCAATACAGACTTAACCACCTTACTCCCTGCTGATATTATGATTCTGAATAACCTCCTCCTGGTTTCTGAAAGTCTGAGCTCCTTTGTTTTTGCTTCTAGGTTGGAGTTGTAAGGGAAATGATGGTCCTGTAACAACCCTGGAGGGCATTAATATCAACCCTGAGAGAAAAGTAAGAGAGAGGGAACAAGAGATTGATAAGAACTGGAAGGAACAAAGAGGACCAGACAAACCTGGATGTTGTGATCTACAATATAATGAGGAAAACGACAAAGACAACACAGCAACTAACATGTCTTTAGAGAATAACATGTCGGCAGTATGGTCCATAGACATAAAGGCAAACAATCACAGTACTCAACTGAAGAGCACTCACCTGTAGTGCTATTTCCAAAATTAAAAGAAATATCTAACACTCATTTGCTGAAGAAAAGGAGATGTGTAACTGGTTAATTATAAGCCTGTTGTTATGAAGCAATAAAAAACCCAAAAGCCCACGTACCAAAACAGCATAAGTCTTGTCTAGTATGTCATTCAGGAAGACAGTCAGACGAGTACGGTATGAATAGTTGCAGTAATAAATAGCATGTTGGTTTCTTCCCATCATAGAGTGATAGCTTTTGAGAACTGTAACTGTGATGACATAAAGACGCTCAAACACACTTTAAGATGCGTTTCTTAAAGTGAAGTAGTATGCAAAAACCTTTCCTCCTGGTTCCTGCTGTTGATGGGAGATTCAACCTTGTATCCATCTAACTGCATTTAAAAAGAAAAAAAAGAGGAGCCATAACTGTCCTGTTTCAAAGTGCTTGTCTATTTTGCTTTGGTTTTCTTTGTTTGCTTGTTTTGTGTGAGTGTTTACTGCTGTGAAGACCCCTTATTATGCCATTATGTCCACTCTACTGTACTGCACTTTCATCACTGATTAAAAAAATAATAATGGAAGATAATGGTAGAACACAAGATTATCTGAAAATGTCATTTAAGCAGCATTTAGCACATGTTTTCAGGTGCTGCTTAAAATGAGCAGCAATTTCTGGTGCTTCTCATGCAGCTGCATTTTTTTTTTTTACTGATTTGTATGAGCAAATAAAACTCTAAAATTAAAAATTGAACATTTAACACTCTATGACCACAAATTCTTTGCAGGCTTGCATGCAAATTAATTGGAACCAACCACAACTACCTGTGTTTACAGCAGAAATGAGTTGAGTCTCTTTTGGGGCTGTGAAAGTTTCAAACAAGGCACTGCGGTGGTGGCAGTGACAAAGAAAGAAAAACTTGTGGTTTTTAACTGTTATTCTCATACATTGTTTAATTTCACATTACTCGTGTTGTCTGTGAAAAAGTTTAGTGACGCACCTATTTATGAGTCATAGTTTGCTTTTCTATGCTGTGGCTATACAGTATGTTGCTACAGTGTATCTTTTGCAGGAACATCTCTCATCTTCAGGCAGGTTTAACATGTGTTTACAACATAGTATTTCTAAATGGGTATTAAAGAACTAGCTTGTGACTTTGCGCTCTGTTCCACATAAACTATAACACAGTTTCACCACAACAACAACATGAACCAGCTACAAGGCCAAATTAAAACTTGACATTCAAAGTGCACTATATATTTAATAAAAAATCGTTTACATGATCAACATATTGCAGTGGATCACAGCAAATCATCTAGACAAAACCTTACAGTGGATTTACAGGTATATTGCCCTGGTCAGCACAGCACAACTCACTTATAATCTCAGGAAAAGTCACAGCCACATCACCTAGTTGTTTAAACTCTCCCCCTACAACCACACACTCTCCACACAGTGACAATATACAGAATACCAATTCCTTGACCGTACCAATTAAACTGTTGTAAATGCTATTAGAAAATGACTCAAGTTTTTTTTATAACTGGAACATTTTACACAGCACAAGATGAAAAAGGTAAAACTGAAGACAGCACAAATGAACCACTTTCTGCACCAATAACTTGTATTGACCATTATTTAAAGTTTGAGAAGCCATATTCAAGTTTAGCAGATTTCATCTGAATAATGCAAGACAGTACAGTACATTTAGCTACAATAGCGATGAATTCATTTTGGTCACTAGCAGAATGTGGGTGGCAGCTCAGTAGCTACTTCCTTGATTCTTATCACACAGCAAAAAGATCAGAAATAAACCAACTCGCCGTCAGTGGAAAATTCACAGGTCAGTCTTTAACAGCTACAAAGAAGACGTCATACGATTGCAAATGCTGTGAGTGACAGTTTTAAATTTGAATCAATGTACGCATGCTGATATTAGTTATTCATATTGTCCAGGCTAAATGTTTATTGAGTTGACATTTTAACTTGAAACTAAGAGCTACTTGTATGTAAGTTAGGAAAGGCCACATGCAGTATATGTATGAACCTTCAAGCATGAATATGGTCATTTTTAACATGAAGCATTCTTATGATAATTTGATTTATGTGTTACAGTAGTAAAGACATGACGTCCATCTACATAATCCTCATAGCTCTCGCAACAACAGTGCTGGCAAAAGGTACACTTCAGTCTAACTGTGCCGTTAACAATATGGTGTGGATCAGACATCAGAAAAGAAAAAGATGCAATATTTTAAGAAAGGCAGAAGAGTTTACATTTTTAAAACCCATATTTTATACTCAGCACTTTTTACTACACTTAATGTTAATTTGCAATAAAACTATGACTTTTAATAGTTACTGGAAAGTTGTTGGAGCAAAATACAAGAATACAATAACAATTGTATTACAATTATTTCTATTATTATTTTTAAATCAGTATTTTACATTTTATTGTTTTTGTTTGTTTTTAGGGTCTACTAAATGCAGTTTCTCTGAGCCTGCCGGAGCTCAGCAGTGTCTTGGAGTCCTGGGTCAACCGTTGCTTTTTCATCTGCCAAATACAAAAAATAGAGAGATAAAACTGATAAAAGATAACAAATATATAATATTGAAAATAGCAAAAAATCAGACAGTGACTTCACACATTGAATATGTGAATCAGCCTGAACTCTTCACTAATGGAACATTCAAATTAGGTAATGCAATGAAGAGACACTCTGGGGATTACCAGGTGGAAGAATTTGGACTGAATGGTACTTTACTGAAACAACTCAGTGTACATTTAGAAATAAGAGGTAAGGTTAAAAAATAAGGTTAAATTGTAGAAACAACAATAACATCAATTCCAGTTGTGTATGAAAAGATTTCAGTTTAAACTTGGCTGATATATATGGTGCTATATGACTATATTGCAGCCATGTTTTTGGGTTTGGAGAAATGGAAATTAATTTCTTACGTATGGTTGTGTGTGTATTTCAGTAAGGTGTCTGATGTAAATTAACTATAATTAACTGACTTGATCAAACTTGACAAGAAATATAAGCACACTAGTTTTTACTTTTTGGGCCATTTTGCCTTTATTAGACAGAACAGAAGAAAGAAACTGGAACTGGATTGATAGAATACTGCAGTAAATATAATGACTGGATTTGATTTGCTTAAACGTGCAATAAAAGCAAATTGCTTTATTATATCACTTTGGACCTATATGCACAGGCACAAGTGTAATTATTGATTGTTAGATAATTCATCATTCATTAATTTACCAGAATCTAGCTGTGATCTATGCAGCAGGCTATTATGCTTCAATCCACATTCTCTAATTTTCATTTAATATTTTCAACAATGTAAATCTAATCAGGATTAAAAATTGTGAATTTGTAATTTTTTTTTTCTTTTGTAACTATGATTTCTCATTCTTATATAATTTTAGGGTTTAAAATAAATGCCAATAATGACATGTATATATATATTTACTTTGTATTAGACTTCATAAATAGTATTATGTATGACTATGTTTGTCTTTCAGCTCCTGTGTCAGAGCCAGTTGTGTCTCAGATGTGTTTGTCACCAGAACAAATGAAGGTCAGCTGTTTCTCTGAGGGAGATGAAGTCGAGCTCATTTTGAGTTTGGACGGTTACGTACTGATGCACACTAGAGTCCACAGCCAGTCCCCGAGCTGCATGACAGCAAACATGCACTCACAGGCTGGGAGTGTAACTACACCACAAGACAAAGCCGGTGCTTCAAATGTGAGCATCAGCTTACACGGTCAGCTGATGGGAAACTTGACCTGTCATGTTTGGAACAGTTTCAGCAAACATGAAGCTGTTATTCACCTGACAGGCTGTAAAGGTACACTGTTTTAAAAAAAATTCTAATCATTTGTTTCTTTTACTTGATATTAACTCCCCTTTGCCATTTCACTTATTTCTGTTACAAATAATACAATTCTAAGCACATATCAAATTTCCTTTTTCTACCTTTCCTCGGTCTACTGCAGTGTCCCAGACAGCTGTTTCCACTGTACATCTATTTATATACAGTAGTGTAACATAGTGTTACTGTGTTATTGCAGTAAACATTTAATGTCATGAAATTAGAAGCTGCAAAACCAATTACATCAATGAAGATACAATAAAATCTTCCTATATGATGTTGGCAGTACTATAACCACTAACCTATAGTCAGTCTCCTGAACTTTGGAAACAATGTCTTCAGTTGAGTTGAGGCTCTTTTCAGTGTAGGTAGCTGCTTCCTATTCATTCTCACTAGGGCTATGTCTTCAACTGATGCATCCCTGATGCAAGTAGACAGCTACAGCTAGTAAATATCATGTCAAACACTTAATAGAGGATGCAACAATGGACAAGAAATATCAGAGATAACACTGAGAATCACATGTCTGCATCATCAAAGTCTCTACTGTAATTTTATCATAGTATCTAATATTTGTTTGTGTTTCTAGCTTCCAATTCCGACTTCCTTGTTGGGACTGTAGCTATGATAGCTGGTGCTGTTATTGTCCTTCTTGTCCTTTTGGACCCATGTCTTGGTATTTATCAGTTACATAAGAAAACACAACCCACAGCAATTAAGGAAGGTAAGAGAAAGATGTTCTCCATTGTCTTCATTTCCCCTGAGACCAGGAGGTCTATTTAATTTTCTTGTCAACTTAGAAAAAAACTATTATTCATAGGACGTAGAATAAAGCATGGATAGATATAATCTTATATAAATTGACCAAACTGAGATTGATGCAGAATTGAGCACGTTCAAGATACAAACCACGTACTGTACATATACTTGATTTTGCAGAAAACCCCAAAACTGAAGCTCAAGTTCATCGCTAATTCCCACCATTTGAAACTTTTTGTTGTAAGAAAGTTTTTATAAAACTGATTGGATGCGTTACCACAAAACAATTATGTCCTTTTGTATGTATGTATCAATGTTCACTAATAAATTATCCTTGCAGATTTTTACACTACTCTGAGATGAAAGCAAATGAATGGCTTCTTAGAGGGTAGCAATGTAATATGTATTGCAGGAGGTATTCTTTTTTCTTTTTTTAAAGTTAGGCATGTAAGCTATGTAGTTATATAATGTTATGTAATATAGTAATAAATGGTCTATAACTTGCAGAAACAGAGCTGTTGTTCATAGCATCAATTATTGATTATTGTTAACTAAATTAAATTTTGTTAATGCTTGTTTATGTTACTTTTCCAGGTATTTCCAAAGATGTCATTCTCTACTCAGCTGTTACATACAAAATGCAGCACAATATTCATATAAAATGTTAATCATACAACAGCCTACATTATACAGTCTCTATCTGTAGAATATGTCCATGCCCAGCAGTACTATATTTCACAACAGACTGTTCTCCCAGTAAGTGGAGTACCTTTTTCTTTTGATTTTTCAGATAACATTTTGAATCTGTAGAGTTTGTTTTTTAAGCCTTCATGCATTTGCTTTCCAAATGTGACAGTGCTTTTATTTTCAGTGATTTGCTTTGTAATTGTGTCTGGTATTGGAAAACATATTCTTTAATAAACATGTAGTGACAGATTTACTTGTTGTTCTAATGATCAATACAACCAACACAGTTTCTTTTCATTCTGTTTCCTGTCTGTGTTTCACCATATAAACCAAATCAAGGTCCAGCACAAAGAGAGGAAGATAAAACTGTTTTAAGGTTTCCACACAACTGGTAAAAGACAGTAGACAGTTTTTGCTTTATGACTTTGTTTTTTAATCAGTAATTTGTTAGTACTGTAGCAATAAAAAATGTACCTCATGGGTAACATCTGGATTACATATACTTTAAGGTAAAATGAAATTAGATTTTATTGTAAGGGAGCTATAGCAGTGCTGGTCTACACTTTCTACTTTTAAAGATACGATATAAAAACATTGGCATTAAACAAGCGCTAAGTCTGTGTTAATGATTAGTTTGGATGTGACAACAGTAAATTCCACAGAAAATAAAACCAGAATTGTCACAATTCATGTCCAACAGTAAACGAGAAGCACCTGCAAGAAGGTAATGTGGTAATTACTATTTTACCACAAGGGGGAGCCACTGTTCACCACATTTAATTGAAAAGGACCCAAGTAAATTTGGTCAACTGCACTTTCAATATAGTAAGTGCAATTTTGAAGTACTTGTACTTGTTTACATTTACAGTATTTACAGTATGACAGTCTTTTTAAAATATGGTGCCGTGATGCCTCTCCCAATGTCTCGAAGGCTGCCTTCTGGATATTGGATGTGCAGGTGCATTGATATATATTATGCCAACAAAATAGTGTATAAAAAAGCTTAAATTATCTCTTGACTGAGTGAGAAAGAGTAAATGAGAGAGGAAAAAAAAGTGAGGTCACATAAATAACTCAAGTCAACCATTAGATGCTGATGTTCTTCTTTTCTGTGCTGTAGTTGACTTTATTCTGAAAACATCTGGATATACCAGCGTTGATCTGAGGCCAGTTTGCCTGAGTCAGTAAAATTCTAAACTTGACAGTCAACGAGTCGACTTTCTTGTAAGTTCAGTAGACGCAAAAACATTTGAACGCAAACTATTTGGAAACAATAGTTACAGCAGAGAGGAGGTGAGTTTCTCCTCTGGCTGTGAGCGTTTCACATGACGCACCATGACTGAGACAGTGACAAATAAAGAAAAAACCCTGTGGTTTCTTAACTGTCAGTCTCACGCGTGGTTTAATTCTGCATTACCGGTGCTGCATATGAGAAAGTTTAGTGATGTAGATGTTGTTAGTAATGTGTAGTGTATGGGTTTTTAAGTTTGGCTGCAGCACATTGAGAGGCAGGAAGTGTTCCTTTCTTCATGTTGTCAATGTGTAAAAACCTCTCATCTTCATGCAGCTCCTGTGCCCATGTCTTTATGAATAAATAGTCTGCATTTACATACTTGTACAGACATTAGAAATGTGATGATAAGCTATTTTATTTAAAGTTGTTTTTTCAGAGAAACTGGTACTGTGTGCTCAAGAATAACTAAAGGTGAGTAAAAGTAATTTATTCAGTATATTGATGGAAATAAGTTTTATGTTGCCTGTTTGACAAAGGTAAAGGATGTCACACCTGGAGGCTTTCTGTACAGTTGTGTCTGCAGCTGAAATGGAAACTCAAACCTCAGAGTAAAGACTTCCGTGATCTGTGTATTTTCATTTGGTTTTCAGTGTTCTGCAGTTTTAAAAGTGAAAGCACTGGTGTCAAAGGTATTATTTCTAAATGCCTTTTGACAACTAGCTTCTGACTTGAAACTCTTTTACTGAATATATTTTAAAGTCTCATTTGGCTTTCTGTTTTTTTTCAGAAGAAAGCACAATTATTTAAAATAATAAAAGTAGAAATACAGTGTGTGAAAGGCAACAACTGGGAAAATTAAAATAATACATCAGTATAATTCTTACTTTTGATGCACATTACTTTTGATGCTAGGCATCTCAGAAAGAGAATGTCACTAACTGTACATGCTTAACCCTTAAAGAATTGTGCAAAGCCAAAATGTATGTTGAAATTACAGACAGGTGACAAATTAACAGAAAAACCAATATAAAGGGTGTTAGTAAGGTGTTGGGCCACCATGTGCCGCAGAACAGCTTCAATGTGCCTTAGCATTAATTCTACAAGTCTCTGCAACTCTACTGGAGGGATGAACACCATTCTTCGAAAAGATATTCCCTCATTTGGTGTTTTGATGATAGTGGTGGAGAACGCTAACATGTCAGTCCAAAATCTCCCATAGGTGTTCAACTGGTGACTGTTAAGGCCATAGAATATGATTCACATCATTTTCATACTCATCAAACCATTAAGTGACCCCTCGTGCCCTATGGACAGGGGCATTGTCATCCTGGAAGAGACCACTCCCATCACGATAGAAATGTTTCATCATAGGATAAAGATGATCACTCAGAACAATGTTGTATTGATTTGCAGTGACCCTTCCCTCTAAGGGGACAAGTGGACCAAAACCATGGCAGAGCCACCAGATCCCCTCTCTGTAGGGGTCAAGCATTCAGACCTGTATCGGTTTTTCCTCTAATTTGTCACCTGTCTGTATCTATTCAGTAAAATGACTGAAGTATGCCTGTGTAACTTAACAGCGTATAATTGCAATATAATCACAGCACAGTGTTCGTATAAGTTCTGCACTACTGAATTAATATAAGTAAAACTTTCCTGAATGTAAAAACTGATACAAGAAGTTCACACACTTTGCAATAATTGTTTACCATACAACTAAACAATTATTGTAAAGCAACTGTATTAATGGTAAATGGAATTGGGAGGAAGTTCCCCTCAGCATGAATGTCTTAAGTGTTTAAATCAGTAGGTTCATTCTTTATTTTGTTATGTATGTCATAGCTACATTCCTTGGTCATTAAAATTTTATCTAAAACAACAAAGTACATAAGTATAAACATTTTTTAAAATAATTTTATAGTTTGTAGAGGTATGAAATCTGAGAGGGTATAAATTATTATACTTTTTCTGAAACTGTGACTATGAAAAACGATAATACAGACATGCTAATCATATTAGTCAGGCTGAATTTTATTAGAATTGGCTTTTTACCTTCAAACTAACAACTGACCTTAAATTTAGTAATTTTACAGTATATAAATACAGTTTAAATATACAAATTTAATATTAAAAATCACATCTGATTTATGTGTTACAGCATTAAAAACAATGATTTCCATCTACATGATCATCACATCTGCGGCAACAACAGCTCTAGTAGAAGATTAACACAATGTAAAAATATGTTACTGTAGAAAACAGTATTGTGTATAATAACAATAATAATAATATTATTAATTCACTAAAAATATGATTTAATGTTCTATCTAGAGTAAATCTAGGTCTTTGAATAGTTAATTGCTCAATAACACAGGAAAATATATTGTAATATAAAAAGTTGAAACAGTTATCTATTCCATCCGGTTTGCGTTTAGTTGGACCATCATTTATTTTTCAACAGGACAATGACCCCAAACACACCTACAGGCTGTGTAAGGGCTATTTGACCAAGAAGGTGATGAGTGATGGGGTGCTGCGCCAGATGACCTGGCCTCCACAGTCACCGGACCTGAACCCAATCGAGATGGTTTGGGGTGAGCTGGACCGCAGAGTGAAGGCAAAAGGGCCAACAAGTGCTAAGCATCTCTGGGAACTCCTTCAAGACTGTTGGAAGACCATTTCAGGTGACTACCTCTTGAAGCTCATCAAGAGAATGCCAAGAGTGTGCGAAGCAGTAATCAAAGCAAAAGGTGGCTACTTTGAAGAAACTAGAATATAAGACATATTTTCAGTTGTTTCACACTTTTTTGTTAAGTATATAATTCCACATGTGTTAATTCATAGTTTTGATGCCTTCAGTGTGAATCTACAATTTTCATAGTCATGAAAATAAAGAAAACTCTTTGAATGAGAAGGTGTGTCCAAACTTTTGGTCTGTACTGTATATTTGACTATTACGGCAGCAAGAAACTTCTCTCATTTTAAGAAGATCCTTATCACGTCATAAAAAGATATTTTTCATGTTAGTCTGAGATATATACAGACATAATTATACTTGCATTTTTAGAGTGACTACTATCATAAATATGTTTTTGATTATCATATGTAAAATTATACTTGTGGGAAATTAAACAGCTCAAGCAGGGTTCGGTCTCCAGTTCAGGCGGGTGCAGGGGTGGTGGTGGATAGTCTGTGGTCTGATAGAGAACACTGCACAGACCAGTAACTTATTTATAGCCAGAACGTTTTGTGATAACAAGATAAAGTGGTTTGTTTTTATAACAAGAAAAGTTTCTCGTAAAAATGGAATAACATGAAAATGATCTTGTTAAAATGAGAAAAGTTTCTCGTTATAACAAGAAATGGAACAAATATGTTTTTTGCCATGGTGGCAGCAATGCCCTGCTACTATATCTGTTGACTCTTAAAAATAAAAATCAAATTGCTCAAGAGGTGAAAATCTTCTGTCATCAGAGTATTAGAAATAGCAGTAGTGTGTCTGGGTTTGCTTTTGGATAATAGTTTGTAAATTTGTAGCAATAATTAGTAAATAAATATGACTGGTTATAATTTCTTACATATTATTTAACTTTTATAGCTACTTACAGTACATATACCATTTTAGGATTGTAAAAATACTGCAAACAACATTCATGTTAATAGATTCATTACATTTTATAAAAATATAAAAATAATCTCTGAATTTCTTATGCAAAATTTTTGAGATGCCTGCTATGAATTAGCCTTTATGTTCTTGTTGGATCCAACTTGACAAGTTAATTTTGCTTTTATTAGACAGAACAATAAAGAGAGACAGGAAACATAAGGCGAGAGAGGGAAACAAGTAAGGGATAATGGACAGCAAGCGGGTCATTATTGTGAAATGAACCCCGACAGGGTGTTGCAGGATCCTGACGCAAAGCAGAGGGGTCTTGAATCACTCTGAATTACCCTTATTACACGGCTATTTACCAAAGAAATCAATAATCTGATACAAAATATTGGTTTAAAAATGATTTTATTGATTTAAAAATGATTCTATTGCTTCCACTAAAAAACTGTCATGCATAGCAACTTGAATATCTATGAAAACTCTGTAGCCCTCTTAAGATTATGACGTTTCTGTCATTCATCTCTATTTTTCCCTCTTGCTGGGGCTTTGCAGTTGAAACACCTGGAAACACAATTGTTACTAATGTTACAACTGGTAACAATATTACTATTATCACTACCGCTTATCACTTAAATTAGTGTGTAGCGATACGCAACTATACTAAGAGAGGCACTCACCAGATCTACTGCCGTTACCTGGATTGGAAGACAGGATCTTGCTAAACTTTTCCCTTTCTGTAATGGTTGGAGCCCAGTAGCTCTTCAGGCCGCCGTCCCATCTGTGCCCGGTCACAGACATTATCTCTAATGTTTTTTTAGTTGGTAATTTTACCGGCCTTCTTTCTGCGGATTGATATGATTGAAAGTAGTCCTCCAGAGTCTAACTGCGTCCTTAGCAACAGTCTGTTATTCATAGCAGTGGTCCCGCTATTCAGAAATAACAGACCGTAGAATGGTGTAATTGACCAATCAGAATCGGGTATTCAACAAAGCTGTGTAATAACAAACAAGTAACGACATGCAACAAAGTTTCCCACTGGTGTGCTCTTTAGGCCACTGGAAAGAAATATAATGACTCAAATTATTGGCTAAAAGATCTTGATGTCATCAAATGAGATGTCACCATCAGGTTTGAGTCAATATGTTTCATTCCATATTTTCAAACTTTCATTCCATGTTCTCAGTTTTCCATCACATTTTAATCAGGAATTGTTATAATGTACACCAATAGCCCTCAAACGTGCACTTAGAACTGTTTAATAACTCTAATCCCGTTGTCTCTGCGGCTTAGGCCTCACAAGTTTTTTCTACAGTCAAAATAGAAATCGGAATAGATATCAGCTCCATACATCACAGATCTGATAGTAAATTTTACATTGTACTAGGTTTTATACGTAGTGTATACAGTACATGCGTTTGTCTTTCAGCTCCTGTGTCAGAGCCAGATGTGTCTCAGATGTGTTTGTCACCAGAAGAAATGGAGGTCAGCTGCTCCTCTGAGGGAGATGAAGTCCAGTTCATTTTGAGTTTGGACCAGAGTGAGGACCAGAACCCACAGCCAGTCCCAGAGAAACTGGACAGTGGACACACAAAGTTTGCCAAGTTCACATATCTAGAATATAGAACTATAATAGTCATCACAATTCATGTTCAACAGTAGAGCAAGAAGCACCTGCAAGAAGGTAATGTGGTAATTATTTTTTACCACAAGGGGAAGCCAATGCTGAGTGGTAAATAGAAAACACAAATATGTATAAATGCACACACAACCATCACACATACTTATGATATGTAAGTTCTACCACTACTAGAGCAAACATTACTATTATAGCTGCTACTGATGCATACATAACAGCCATTATCACAATTAATAATGTAATCACAATGCAAATACCCATAATTACTGCCCTGAAGGATCTGAACATTGACATACTAAGCTCTGCCTTCCAAAACAGATGGAGATTGGCACCTCCTTCATCATTACTATAATCAGTCATTATCATTATGATGTACAGTCCAAGTCAAAGGTTTGAACACACTTTCCCATTCATTTGAATGAGAAAGTGAGAGAAACTTTTCACTGGTACTGTAGGCAGGACAGGTATGTATCTCCTGATCAACTAACTGAATTAAATATACAGTATACACATTTGTAATTGTGTCTTTGTATACAGTGCTGGATGTTAGTTCATCCTATCACCATATGTTCCAGCACTGAAGCATCAGTCACCACTTGATGAGAAAATGAAATAAATCAATGTTGAATAAAGTATGCTAAAAGATTTCCTCATTATTCTTGCTGTTGATCAATACTTGATACCTTGTTATTGCTGCCTCTGGTTAGCTAATCAAAACTGAAACCTCATCTGCAAATGTCATAACTGCCCAAAATATGCACTGTTGGGTGCAGTGTAGAATGTGGAGCAATGTCTGGTGCTTTATTTATTTATTTATCTTAACTTATTTAGATGAGTCAATAAAACTCTAAACTTGACAATCAGCGAGTCTGCTTTATTGTAAGTTCAGTAGACCCAAAAACATTCTATCACAAATTCTTAGAAAGATTGAATGCAAACTATTTGAAACCAATATTTACAGCAAACAGGAAGTGAGTTTCTCCTCTGGCTGTGAGCGTTTCACATAACGCACCATGGCTGAAATAGTGACAAGGAAATAAAAAACCCTGTGGTTTTCTAACTGTCAGTCTCACACATTGTTTAATTATGCATTACATGTGCTGCATGTGAGAGAGTTTAGTGATGCAGATGTTTGTTAGTAATGTGTAGTGTATGGTGTTTTTAAGTTTAGCTACAGTACATTGAGAGGCAGGAAGTGTTCCTTTCCTCATGTTGTTGATGTGTAAACACCTCTCATCTTCAGGCAGCTCCTGTGTCCATGCCTTTATGAATAAATATTCTGCTTTTAAAAACTTGTAAAGACATTAGAAATATGATGATAAGATGTGTCCTTTAATGTTGTTTTTTTCAAAGAAACTGGTAATATGTCCTCAAGAATAACTAAAGGTGAGCAAAAGTAATTTATTTAGTATATTGTGGGAAATAAGTTTTACAGTTCCTGTTTGACAAAGGTAAAGGATGTCACACCTGGAGGCTTTTTGTGCAGCTGTGTCTGCAGCTGAAATGGAAACTCACACCTCAGAGTAAACACCTCTGTGATCTGTGTATTTTGTTTTTCATTTGGTTTTCAGAGCTCTGCAGTTTTCTAAGCAGAAGCACTGGTGTCAATAGTGTTACTTCTAGATGGCTTTTGAAAACTAGCTTGTGACTTGAAACTCTGTTTTACTGAATATATTTTAAAGTCTCATTTGGCTTTCTGTTTATTTCAGAACAAAGCACAATTATTTTAAATAATACAAGTCAGAAGACAGTGTGTGAAAGGCAACAACTGGGATTAAAATAATACATTTGCATGATTCTATGACGTTTACTTTTTACATACATTTTAACACTTGGTTTTTGCTAGGCATCTCAGTAAAAAAGAATGTCACCAACTGTACATGCTTAAACCTTAAGGAATTGTGCAAAGCCAAAGTACATGTTGTAATTATCTAGCTATTGCTGAAGTATGCGACTTAATAGTGTATAACAGTGTATAACTGTATGCACAAATATAATCACAGCACAGTGTTTGTATGAGTACTACTTGAAGTAATGTGTGTGTTATTTTAAAAGGGTTAAAGATTTTTAGGTTTGTTAGTGAGTCCTTTATTATGCCCCTCTGTAGACACATGTATACTAGATGTGCAGGTTATGGCTCATAATTACCTAGACTGCATTTGTTTTATTGCATAAAACATACTCACATTTTTGGACATTATATTTCTTCAAAATATTAACATGTTGTCACAATATTAAGAAAATGTCTCAGGTGAATGGAGCCATCCACATAATGACTGGAACATATCATGCAGGACAAGGTAATGTTAAAATAAATATACTTAAATAAATATTTTAAAAAAACCCAAAAAACTTGCATTGGGCATTGTCTTATGTTTGAGAAACCATATTTGTGTAAGATGTTCAGTAAGTTTGTAACTACAAAAGCGACCAAGTGATTCTTGGTATTTTGTTCACTGGCAATGTGGGTGACAACTCAATAACCGCTTCCTTGAATCTTATCAGACAACAAGACTGAAAAAAGACAAGAAGAGCATAAACCAGCCCACTGTCAGTGGAAAATTCACAGATCAGTCTGTAACAGTCATGAAGAAGACATTGCACCATTGTGAATGCCGTGAGTGAAAGTTTTGAATTTTAATCTACACATACCGACATTAGTTAAAGCAGAATGTTTTTTCATTATTTTATAGTTTGTAGAAACTGCATGATTATGAAATACAATAATCCAGACATGCTAATCATATTGTTCAGGCTGACTTTTTATTAGATTTAACTTGTTACCTTCAAACTAACAACTGACCTTCAGTTGATTAATTTGACGGTATATAAGTACAATTTGAGTATAAATCAAATTTAATATTTGAAATTACATCTGATTTATGTGTCACAGCATTAACAACAATGATTTCTGTCTACATGATCATCACATCTGCGGCAACAACAGCTCTGGCAAAAGGTAAACACAGTGTAAAAATGTGTTACTGTAGAAAACAGTATTGTGTATAATAATAATAATTCAATAAAAACATTATTTAATGTTCTATCTAGAGTAAATCTAGGTCTTTGAATAGTTAGTAGTTGCTTAATAACACAGGAAAATATATTGTGATATAAAAAGTTGAAATAGTTATCTATTATTTCCTTTACCCTGCTGAAATTAAATGCTACACACAAATTACTACAAATGATGTTATTTGTTGTCAGTATTTTACATTGACAATTGTATTTTCTTTCTTTTCCTTCAGGGTTTATGGAATGCAATTTGTCTGAAGCTACTGGAGCTCGCCAGTGTTTTGGAGCAGTGGGGCAGCCGTTGATTTTTAACCTTCCAAATGCAGCAAGTACAGACATTAGGTTGACAAAGGATGGCAAATACATGATGTTCAAAATTAAAAAAAATCAGATACTGACTAATAACGAATCTGGAATCTTCACCAATCAAACATACAAACTGAATAATGCAACAAAAAATTACACTGGGGATTACCAGATGGAAGAATGGTATTTCAATGGTACTTCACTGAAAAACGTCACGGTGCATCTAGAAATACAAGGTAGGTAAAAAAAACAAAAAGTTAATCTGAAACAAAAAGTTTGTTCAATACAATTGTACACAAAAAAATCTATTTTATATCTAAAACAGGAAAAAAGCAGACATTTTAAACTAGGATAACAGACAATAAAGGGTGGTGCTTATTAAATATTTGTGTTAATTAAACAAACAAATATATATTTGACTACTACGGCAGCGAGAAACTTCTCATTTTAACAAGATCCTTATCACGTCATAACAACATATTTTTCATGTTAGTCTGAGATACACACACACAGATAATCATACTCTCATTTTTAGAATGATTACTATCATAAATATGTTTTTGATTACTATATGCGAAACTATACTTGTGGGAAATTAAACAGCTCTAGCAGTGTTCGGTCTCCAGTTCAGGTGGGTGGGGAGGGGATACTGGGCTTTGATGCTGCTGAGAAAGACGCTGCTCAACTGAAGTCATGTGGACTTGTGCGCTGTCAGAAGGGAAGGAGATGTCTGTTCTTGTCAGATAATATCTGTGGTCTGGTAGAGAACACTGCACGGACCAGTAATTTATTTATAGCCAGAATGTTTTGTGATAACAAGATAAAGTGGTTTGTTGTTGTTCATTTTAGTCAGGAACTGTTATATTGTACACAAATAGCCCTGAAACATGCACTGAGAACTGTCTAACAACTAATCCTGTTGTCACTGTGAAAAAGCAACTAGCTAGCTAGTTATTTCTACAGTCAAAATAGAAATTGGAACAGATATCGGCTCTATACTTTACAGATTTGATAGTCAATTTTACATTGTAGCAGGTTTTATACGTAGTGTATACAGTACATACAGTGTTTGTCTTTCAGCTCCTGTGTCAGAGCCAGCTGTGTCTCAGATGTGTTTGTCACCAGAAGAAATGAAGGTCAGCTGCTCCTCTGAGGGAGATGTCAAAGAGTTCAGTTTGAGTTTGGACGGTTACGTACTGATGAGGACCAGAACCTACAGCCAGTCCCAGAGAAACTGGACAGTGGCCACACAATCCTTGACTGGGATTACAGACAAACAAGACAAAGCCAACGTTTCCAGTGTGAGCATCAGATTACATGGTCAGCTGACAGGAAACTTGACGTGTCATGTTCAGAACAATGTTAGCAGAGATGAAAAGGTTATTCACCTGAAAAGCTGCAAAGGTACAGCGTTTGAAGGTAAATGCTATCTTTTCTAAATATCAGCTCTTCACTACTATTTCACTTTTTTATTCAAGAATTTTATCAATTAAATTCATTATAAAAATCACATTTTGTTTACTAGTATAACCATCCTGTGGTCTGGTAGGGAACATTACTTTTCTTTTTAAGATTTTTCACTATCTGATACTGCAAATCACTTGTCTTGTTGGTGGAAAGTAACCATGTCAAACTCTCTTATGATCATATCATTATTTTGTTTTTAATAATAATTACACATCCACTGAACACCTGAAGATAAAAATGGACAAAACATATTTGAGAAACATATCGGTAGCTTTGAAATTGACACATCAATGCCATCATAATATCTAATTTGGTTTGATATTTGTTTTCTAGATTGTGTTTCTGGCTTCCCTGTTGTGAATGTGGCTGTGATAGCTGGTGTTATCGCTCTGCTTCTCCTTGTGTCTCTGTGTGTTGGTCTAAAACATCTACATAAGAAACCAAGACCAATGACTGTTAATGAGGGTAAGTGAAAGATATGTCTTTATCTTTATTAATGCATATTTTACAAACCATACTTGACATTCCTGACCATCATTTTGCTACTGGACTATTTTACTGGTAGGTTACCATAGTTGTATAGATTTTGGAAGTTTTTTTTCTACTTTTAAGGTATCTGTTGGTATGTTCATTTAAATGCACAATGAAAGTTGACTTGCAAATACTTGAGCATTGCTTGCAGAAAGAATCCATCACAATGATCTCTAATTAAATCTCCTTTGTTTAATGTTACAGACTAACACTAGCATTGTGATTGAGAGTATGGACTGATTTGAAAAGAATGCAATATATTTCCAAACAGCAATAATGTTATAATGTTACAAAAACAAAAGAAGACATTTCACATCTGTTTTCACTTTTTCCAGGTAATTCTGACAATGAAATCATCTACTCAGATGTTGTTGTGATGAAGAACACAAGGAAAGGTCGACCCATCTCACATCAAAATACAAAATAATTTTCTCCTAAAACAATAATTCAATCACCAGCCCAAGTCTAAACCCTAACCATAACCTTGTTGGAAACCTCATGTATAACCTTTAACATGATATAATGATCAGGGATCATTGACTATGTGACTTGGAAAAAAAAAGTTCAACTAGTCCAACTATGGACTATTCCTAAAGTAAACAAGAATAGTTTTAATTTTGATTTTTGAGGTTTTTTGCATTTGTTTCTCAAACATAACATATACTTTTATACGATTTTATTAACTATTTTTGCTTTGTAATTGTGTGGCATTGTGTTTTGTCCTTTGTATTTTACATATATTTTTCAAATAAACTTATTGGCAACATTTGTATATTTTTAACGTAATGTTTCATTCACCAAGGTCAAAATGAAAAGAAGGAGATAACTTCAGTTATTAATAAAAGCAAGTGGAGTTGTGCTTATAATTAGTATATGGTCAGTCATTTAGTTATAAAACATGTTGCTCATGGGTGACATCTGGAGGACGTACACTGTTGTTGCAGTTACTAACAACAGATTAGAGTACAGTGGAGTAGAGTAAATTACAGTAGAGTACTGTATAATGTCCCAGTGTGGCAGTCAGTAATAATATATAAAAGAGGAATACAACAATCAGTTGAAACAACAATCAATACAAAAAATGTATATCAGTATAAAGAGACAGAGGTACAGGCTCCAAGCAACAGATAATTTTTAACCACAAGATGGAGACAAAAGTCCTCACATATAACTAGATGATGGAAATGGAACAAAATCATTACAATACATTGAATTTGTTGTAACTTTATGTCAATTTTAGTGGGGCTATTCAGATACTGGATTCATGCACACATTGATACTAGACTGATGCACACACTGTCTCCACTCCAACTGTTACATCATGTTGGAGTCTCATCCTACTGTTACAGTCCACATGGGCTACATACAGTATGAGAAGGCCACTGTGTGGTTTAAATAATCAAAAGTCCCCTTTTTCCAGTCTTTGTTGTGATTAATTTCCACATTCAGATATTTTTGTCATGTTATCTGGGTCCACAGGGTGGGAGCAAAGTTGATGCTGTAACTTAATTATATGTACTCTTAGCAAGATTGTGTATCTGTGCTCACAGCAGAGGTGAAGTGAGTCTCTCCTGTGAGAGTTTTAAGCCTGACCAGTTTTATTGTTATTGCTGAATAGATCACATGGCATACTTTGATAATTTGAGAAAAACATTCAGCATCAAGTTATAATTAGCTTGTTTACTCTTCATTGTGTCGATTCTCCTACACAGACACTCAACCACAACATGATCACATGTCTGATGCTGTGGCTGAAGCTGAGACGGGAAAAAAGGTGTGGTTTCTAATGTTGCCCCTCACACAATAGATAATCATGCCTAAGATGTTATTTCCATTTACATTCCCCTGAATGTAGAACATGGTAAATAGCATACAGCACATGATTTAAAAATAAACACCATGTCGGTATGTTGAGAGACAGTAAGTGTTCATCTCTTTGTAGTGTCCTTTACGGAAATACAAAATCTCTCATCCTCACACAGCTTTAAGATATGCTTGCAGATGAGTTGAGAGATAAAAACATAATATTTCTTTATACAGCACACGGGTGTAAGAACCATTCAGTTTCATGTCTTTGTGAGCAAATATTTTACATTTAAATGCTGTCTTGAAATTAGAAATACCATGATGTATCCTTCATTACACTGCATTTTGTACAGTGTTTGGTAAAGAAAACATTAAAAATGATTTATTCATTGATGGAGGCTTTCTGGGGGCTGCATGTGTCTCATACAGGAGACCTGTAACTGAGACCTCTGTTTCACATGGTTGATGACAGAATTGACTCACAAACCCCTTTCACCAAATGCACACACATTGCCCTTAAAAAAATATGAGTAAAAATATATGTACATTCTCACTGTTTCACTGTTTCATAAATGTACAAATGTAAAATCTGCATGGCATCTTTTCTTGTAGGCAGCTGACATTTAATGATCTTTGTGATATGTGTCTTGACTAATGGAGTTACATCTTTTGTAGAGATATATTGAAACATCCTGGCAACTAAAATAAATAATAGTAATGTGCTTTATATTCACACCAGTACACACTAATCTTTTCCATCTCTTCTAATGTGGCAAAGCGCTATGGGTTAAATATGGTTGCTTCAATCAATGATGTCCAACTACGCCACCTGGGGGAATTTCACCCCCAGGACATTCAAATTAAGTGCTCAACTCCTGAGCTAAACAGGTCACACAGGGTCGAATAAAACACTGGAAGAGAGTTTGTGATTCCACAATAAAAAAATATTTATTAACAATAAATGCACAGTAAGTATATAAAAAAAATCAATCTTTTACACAAATATATCAAAATGTATTATAGTAAAAATTATTGCACAATCCCAATGGCCTACTAGCGTTAATTGCCTGATACTACCTGGAGCAAGGGGGGATCCCAATCACAGGGGAAACTGGACGAGAGAAGGGGAGAAAGCAAATAAATAAACCACCAGCATGTGTTCGCAAAAACCCAAACTACATGATACCGTTCACTACCACAGCAGAACGTGAGGGGACCACCACCAGGGGGAAAAGATCTCGTCGGCCCGGCCTAGGCCCACGGCTCCTACAGGCAGAGGCAGAGAGTCAATGCAGGCACATAAGGAGGGGGAACATATAACATGAGCCGACCAACCGTGCACTACACCAGGTCGGAGCAAAACTAAAAAAAAACAAAGTCAAAGTCAAACTGAAAACAAAATTGAATTTAGAAAAAAAAGAAGTCAGTACAATTTAACAAATTAAACTAAAGCACAAGAAATAAGATAAGCAAAAGAAAAAAAGAGAAAGTAAATTAAATGAAAAGTGAAAAGTTAAAGAAAATGAACAAAAAGCCTAACCAAATTAATAAAGCAACAAACTATACACTCCTCTGGCTCAGCGTTGCTATGACACCAGCGGTCGATACATCATAAATGACATGCAGTAGACCAGGAGCTGGAGGGCAGTGGGATGCAGCCAGCAAGCAGAGGTGCAGCCTCCCAGGTACCAGGAGGAGAGTTTCTGTGACTGCCGCAGCCCAAACACGCTGACAGCAGCGATAAATTGCCCACGCTTCCCCACACACTGGTTCGGAGCACAACAATCCCGCTGTGAGCTTCCAGCAGGCCAAGAGACAGGCTCCACTTACAGACACCGGATGGAGGCCAAAGTCCAGCGCAGCCCCGCTGAAAACACTGATGGCCCTAGTTCAGCCAGCAGTTCGTCACACAAAGAAAGCAGCAAGGGAATGACAGTGCACTGATTTAATCCCAATACCGGACCGCAATTAGTTGAGGGCCTACAAGTGTCAGTGGGCGGTACCAGGTGGAGAAGGAGGCAAGAGGAAAAAAAAAAAAAAAAAACTCCCAACCAACTGTGGAGGGATCACTCTGCTACATCAATCTTTTTCATCCATCTCTTTTAAAGAGGTTAAGATCTATATGCTGTAATTATCTGTAGAATTCATGTTAGCTAAAAAAAAAAAAAACTAATGCGCCCTAATCTCCTTAATAATATAACTGCATTCAGGAAGTCATCCAGGTAAGTGTAGCCATTCACATAATGTCAGGAACAGCTCAGACAGTGCATGACAATTCAGAAATATGAACTAAAGACAGCAGAAAATACCCACTTGCACCAAAGACTGCCATGGTCCAATGGTTTTAACTGGAGAAACCATATTTTAGTTAAGTGTCAGTGGTCTTGGTCTTAATACTGCAAGAAGCTCAGTAACTTTAGTAAATTCAAATAGGATAAGAAGCAATGTGATAAAGAAGTATTTCGCTTTCAGCAAGTAACTGCTGCTGATTCTCTCCTCACAACAAAGCCAGAAACAAACCCGCCTGCTGACAGTGGAAAGTTCACAAGTCTGTAAATAAGCCACAAAGAAGACACCCTCTCTTTGAAAGTGGTGAGTGATTTTTAAACTTTGAGCCAGTTACTTGAGTTACAGTGTGCAGACAAAAAGTGTAAAATTTTATTACTTGTTACATGACTTTTACAATTTCTGAAGGAAATGAAACTCTCCTTTAATTAAGCAAATATTCCAAACATTGTATCTATATTGTCCATGCATTATGTTTCTGTAAGCATCTTTTTAATTTAAACTGAAAATATGATAATACACTCAAAAAGATCACATCTTTTAATTCATTGATTGTTCTGCCTACATGAGAAATTCACCATGATTTAAAGATGGTTTGATGTGGGTCTGAACAGAAAAATGATTTTCATCTACATGATCCTCACAGCTCTGGTGCCAACAGCAAAAGGTACAATTTAGAGTAATTGTGTAGTTAATAACTGAACAAAGTCGTTAAATAATTGAAAATAGCTACTATATCATATTGCCAGTTTTAGTGTCACTCCTTTCCTGACAGTTCATAAATGACTGAAACCCTTTGTATTTGTTATATACGTATATATATATATATATATATATATATATATATATATATATATATATATATACAAACAGTATTGTGTATAATTATAATAATAATTATAATAGTAATAACAATAATAATTCAATAAAAATTTGATTTATTGTTCTGTCTAGAGTAAATCTAGGTCTTTGCATAGTTAATACTTGCTCAATAGCACAGGAAAATATATTTTTATATAAAGAGTTGAAAAAGTCCTCTTTCATTTCCTTTATCCTGCTGAAAATAAATGCTACACACAAATTACTACAAATTATGTTATCTGTTGTCAGTATCTTACATTGAAAATTGTACTGTCTTTCTGGACCTTTAGGGTTTATGGAATGCAATTTTTCTGAACCTATTAGAGCTCGCCAGTGTTTTGGAGCAGTGGGGCAGCCGTTGATTTTTAATCTTCCAAATACAACAAATAAAGACATTAGCTTGATAAAGGATGACCTATACAAGATTTTCAGAATTAAAAACAATCAGTTAGTGACTAATGAATCTGGAAACTGATTAATGTAATGAAAAGAAACTCTGGGGATTACCAGATAGTAGAACATGGATTGAATGGTATTTCACTGAACAAAGCCAAGGTGCATCTAGAAATACAAGGTAGGTAAGAAAAAAAAAAGGCTAATCCGAAACAAAAACTGTGTTCAATACAATTGTACATGACAAAAAAATCTATTGTATATCTAAAACAGGAAAAAAGCAGATATTTTAAACTAAGATAACAGACAATAAAGGGTGGTGCTTATTAAATATTTGTGTTAATTAAAAAAACAAATATACATTTGACTATTACAGCAGCGAGAAACTTTTCTCCTTATCACGTCATAATAAGATATTTTTCATTAAGCTGAGATATGTGCTGACGGGTAATTATACTCACATTTTTAGAGTGATTACGATCATAAATATGTTTTAGTTTATTTTATGTGAAACTATACTCGTGGGAACTCAAACAGCTCAAGCAGTGTTCCGTCTCCAGTTCAGGCGGGTGCAGGGGTGGTGGTGGATAGTCAGGTCTTCTGCTGATAAACAGAGGGGATACTGGGCTTTGATGCTGCTCAACTGAAGTCATGTGGGCTTGTGCGCTGTCAGAAGGGAAGGAGATGTCTGTTCTTGTCAGATAATATCTGTGGTCTGGTAGAGAACACTGCATGGACCGGTAACTTATTTATAGCCAGAATGTTTTGTGATAACAGGAAAAGTTTCTTGCAAAAATGGAATAACATGAACATGATCTCATTTTATCTAACGAGAAAAGGATCTTGTTAAAGTAAGAAAAGTTTGTCTTTATAACAAGAAACAGAGCAAATATGTTTTTTTATGAATTATGTAATTATTTATGTTCCTGTTAGATCCAACTTGACAAATTAATTTTACTTTTATTAGACAGAACAGTAGAGAGATGGGAAACATAAGGCGAGAGAGGGAAACAACAAACATGTAACGACATGCAACAAAGTTTCCCACTGATGTGCTCCTTAGGCCACTGGAAAGAAATACAATGACTCAAATTATTTGCTAAAACATTTTGATGTCATCAAATGTCACCATCAGGTTTGAGTCAACATGTTTCATTCCATATTTTCAAACTTTCATTCCATGTTCTCAGATTTCCATCACATTTAGTCAGGAATTGTTATATTGTACACAAACAGCCCTCAATGATGTACTGAGAACTGTCTAATAACTCTAATCCTGTTGTCTCTGTAAAAAAGCAACTAGCAAGTTTTTTCTACAATCACAATAGAAATTGGAATAGATATTGGCTCCATACTTCACAGATTTTATAGTCATTGTACTAGGTTTTATACGTAGTGTATACAGTACATGTGTTTGTCTTTCAGCTCCTGTGTCAGAGCCAGATGTGTCTCAGATGTGTTTGTCACCAGAAGAAATGAAGGTCAGCTGCTCCTCTGAGGGAGATGAAGTCCAGTTCATTTTGAGTTTGGACGGTTACGTACTGATGCAGACCAGAACCCACAGCCAGTCTCAGAAAAACTGGACAGTGGACACACAATCCTTTATTGGGATTGATTACTTTCTGCAAGCAATGCTCAAGTCTTTGCAAGTCAAGGTCAAACAGAATGAAAATAAGGAGATAACTTCAGTTACTAATAAAAGCAAGTGGAGTTGTGCTTGTAATTAGTATAAGGTCAGTCATTTAGTTATAAAACATGTTGCTCATGGGTGACATCTGGAGGACCTATATTGTTGTTCCAGTTACTAACAATTAGAGTAGAGTAGATTAGAGTAGAGTACTGTATAATGTCCCAATGTTGCAGTCAGTAATAACATATAAAAGATGAATACAATAATTAATTGAAACAACAATCAATACAAAAAAAGAACACGGAACAGACAGAAGTACAGGCTCCAAGCAACAGATCATTTTTACCACAAGATGGAGCCAAAAGTCCTCACATGTAACTGGATGATGGAAATGGAACAAAATCATACCAATACATTGAACTTTTTGTCAATATCAGTGTAACTATTCAGATACTGGATTCATGCACACATTGCTAGGTGGAGTCTTGTCCTACTGTACATACAGTATGAGAAGGCCACTGTGCACTTTAAAATAAACATTACATGCATCAGTGATTAATTTCTACACCCAGATATTTCTGTCATGTTATCTGGGTCCACAGGGTGAGTTGATGCTGTAACTTAACTCTAATTTTGATTATTTATATGTACTCTTAGTAAGATTGTGTATCTGTGCTCACAGCGGAGGTGAAGTGAGTCACTCCTGTGAGAGATTAAAGCCTGTCTAGTTTTATATTACATATTGTTAACATGAAATAATGATCAGGAATCATTGACTTTTGGGGAAAAAAAGTTAAACACATTTCAACCTGTAGGATACTTGTTACCATATCTATATTGCACTACAGACTATTTCCAAAGTAAACAAGAATAGTTTTATTTTCTCTTGATTTTTTAGTTACTGTTTTAAATGTGGAGTTGTTTTTTAAGTATTCATGCATTTGCTTCTCAAACAGAACCATGTTTTTATATTTTATTTACTGTTTTCGCTTTGTAATTGTGTGGCATTGTATACATTTTTAAAGTGTTTTGTCCTGTGCATTTTACATGTATTTTTCAAATAGGCATTGATAACATTCATATATTTAATCTAATGTTTTTCATATTGTTGTTTTTTCATAGAAACCATAAAACCAAGGTCGAATAGACTGAAAAGAGGGAAATACCTTCAGTTTCTGTGCAATTAATAAAAGCAAGTGGAGTTTTACTTGTAATTAGTCAAATGTCAGTAATTTAATAATAAAACATGTTGCTCATGGGTGACATCTGGAGGACGTATACTTGTTGTTGCAGTTACTAACTGGTTGAGTAGAGTAGAGTAGAGTACTGTATAATGTCCCAATGTTGCAGTCAGTAATAATATATAAAAGAGGAATACAATAATCAATACAAAAAATGTACATAAGTATAAAGAGACAGAAGTACAGGCTCCAAGCAACAGATCATTTTTGCCACAAGATGGAGCCAAAAGTCCTCACATGGAACAAAATCATAACAATACATTGAATTATATTAAGAGAAAGAAAGAGAGAGAGAATACTTCCATTGAGTTACACAGAGAGCGTTTTGCCGGACGTCTTGAGCAGATCTTCATTCATTGTAATACAGTTTTATATTACATATTATTATTGCTGAATAGATCGCATGGCATACTTTGATAATTTCAGATTAGCATTCTGCATCAAATCATAATTAGCTTGCTTACTCTTCACTGTGTTGATTCTCCTACGCAGATACTCAACTACAACATGATCACATGTCTCTCTTTCTCTGCAATCTTGATACTGGTCTGATGCTGTGGCTGAAGCTGAGATGAGAAAAAGAGCTGTGGTTTCTAACATTGCCTCTCATACAAAAGATTATCACAGATGTTATTTCCGTTTAAATTCCTCTTAATGCACAGCATGGTAAAAAGTATACAGTACATGATTTAAAAATAAACACCATGTGGGTATGTTGAGAGGCAGGAAACGTTCATCTCTTTGTAGTGTCCTTTACAATACTACAAAATGTCTCATCCTCACACAGCTTTAAGATATGCTTGCAGATAGTGGTGCAACGGATCGTAGTTGATCCGTGATCCGTACGGATCGCCCCCCCACAGACAATTCAGAAATATGAACTAAAGACAGCAGAAAATACCCACTTTCTACACCAAAGACTGCCATGATCCAATGGTTTTAACTGGAGAAACCATATTTTAGTTAAATGTCAGCGGTCTTGGTCTTGATACTACAAGAAGCTCAGTAACTTTAGTAAATTCAAATAGGATAAGAAGCAATGGGATTCAGAAGTACTTTGCTTAGAGCAAATAACCACTTCCTTGATTCTCTCCTCACAACAAAACCAGAAACAAACCAGCCTGCTGACAGTGGAAAGTATACAGGTCTGCAAATAAGCCACAAAGAAGACACCTCATTGTAAAAGTGTTGAGTGATTTTTAAACCTTGAGCCAGTGACTTGAGTTACAGTGTGAAGAAAAAAGTGTAAAAAGTGACCAGACTGGAGTGGACCATCCTGGGGTCTACCAGTGTTATCTGCCAGGATCTACAGCCCCAGTAATGTCTGCATATAGCCACACAGTCAACCTCTAGGGAGCTCCTTCATCATGTGGAGAAGCTATGGCAGATGGATATATTGCCAGACATATGTGTCCAGTGATGTCACAGACCAGACAATCAGAGATCTGGGGATTCCTAAATGCACAGTAGTTGCTTGAACTGCTGCAAGAATGGCCACTAACACTCCTACGCCTGTAGGTGTACTGTGCAAATTTGGGGGCAGCTGTGATGAAAGACTTGTTTATTTGTGTATTATAGTAGTTTAGTCACTCAGTGGGGTAGGAGGATCAGCCAATCAGAGCCTTTGTTATTATTTTGCCTGCAAACATTTGAGTGTTATGTTTGTTTAGTCGTAGTTTGGATGAGAAACAGAGGACAAACTGGCTTCAAACACAACTAAACAAGACACATCCGGTATTTCAAATGTAGACATCGGCTTATATGGTCAACTGACAGGAAACTTGATGTGCAATGTTCAAAACAATGTCAGCAAAGAAGAAACAGTTATCCAGCTGACAAGCTATAAAGGTACTGTATCTCAAGGAATTATCAAATTCCTTATTATGTCATTATGTACTCTTATGTACTGCACTTTCATCACAGTTTAAGACATGCTTTTGTGTGCTGCTTAAAATGGGCAACAGTTTCTGGTGCTTTTTATGCAGCTGCCATTTTTACTGATTTATATGAGCAAATAAAACTCTAAAATTAAAACTCAATTATTTACCAATCTACTACCACAAATGCTTTGTAGGCTTCCATGCTACCTGTATTGACTACCTGTATTTACAGCACAGATGAGTTGAATCTCTCTTGGGGCTGTGAAAATTCAAATCAGGCACTGTGGTGGAGGCAGCGACAAAAAAAGAAAAAACTTGTATTTTTTTTACTGTCACTCTCATGCATTGTTTAATGTCACATTACCTGTGTTGTCTGTGAAAAAGTCTGTGATCCACATGCTTGTGAGTCATTTTTTTTGTCTATATTGTTACAGTGTGTCCTTTGCAGGAACATCTCTCATCTTCTGGCAGGTTTAACATGTGTTTACAACATAGCAAAAAATAAAACAGCCATTTCTAAACGAGTATTAAAGAACTAGCTTGTGACTTGCAGTCTGTTCCACGTAAAGTATAACAGTTTCACCACAACAACACAAATTAGCTAAAAGGCCAAATTAAAACTCGACATTCAAAATGCACTATATATTTAATAAAAGGTTACACTTATATGATCAGCATATTGCAATGGACCATAGCAGATCATAGAGACAAAACCTTGCAGTGGATTTACAGGTATATTGCCCTGGTCAGCACAGCATAACTGACTGATAATCTCAGGAAAAGTCACAGCCACATCACCCTGTTCTTTAAACTCTCCCCCTACAACCACACACTCTCCACACAGTGACAATATACAGAATACCAATTCCTCAACTGTACCAATTAAACTGTTATAACTACAATTAGAAAGTGACTCAAGGTTTTTTTATAATAACTGGAACACTTCACATAGCACGAGATGAAAAAGGTAAAACTGAAGACAGAAATTTACTACTTTCTGCACCAATAACTTGTATTGGCCATTATTTTAAGTTTGAAAAGCCATATTCAAGTTAAACAGATTTAATCTGAATAATGCAAGACACCCAGTACATTTAACTACAAAAGCAGTGAATCTATTTTGGTCACTAGCAGAATGTGGGTGGCAACTCAGTAGCTGCTTCCTTGATTCTTATCATAAAAACGAAAAGATCAGAAATAAACCAAGTCGCTGTCAGTGGAAAATTCACAGGTCAGTCTTTAACAGCTACAAAGAAGACATCATACTATTGTGAATTCTGTGAGTGACAGTGTTGAACTTGAATCAATGTATGCATGATGGCGCTTAGCATAAGTTCAAGCAGGAAGACTATCTATTATTCATTCTCATTATACTCTCTCCTCACCTTCTCCTGCTCTCATACTGGCAGAGTAGGGGCGTTACTCAGTTAACAAATCAGATTCTGCCACGATTTCTATCAGCCTATTAAGTCTTAGCTGCCAAACTTTAAATCTGTTCTCTCTGTCGTCGTCAGCTGTTATTTCAGTGCAAATCGTTGCGACCCTCTGTCACCCCCTTCATCTCCACTTCATCCTCACCAGAAGCTGCTCCTCTTCTCATCATTCAGATCTAAATATTCCCATATTCATCACCACCACCAGTGTCTAGGCTCCATAGGGGGGATATCCTATTCTATTCGCTGTACTTCCCCCTTATCAATATGTCGACATCAAAATGAGGTCTTATCGCCAAAGACTTTTCACATTTTCATCTCATTATGCATATTCAATAAAATTATTGTTACTTAAAAAAGTCTCTCCTGATTGAACCGATATTAGTTATCCATATTGTCTATATAAATTAGGAAAGGCCACATACAGTATATCCATCTAAATGATCCTCATAGCTCTCGCAACAACAGTGCTGGCAAAAGGTACACTTCAGAGTAGCTGTGCAGTTAACAATATGGTGTGGATCAGACTTCAGAAAAGAAAAAGATGCAAGCAAGGCAGAAGAGTTTACGAAGACAATTCAAAACAGATTCAGTATTGAGCATAAAAGTTCATTCTTGACTTTCAAAACAGTAGGCTAATTCGACAGACAGAATAATAACCCAAAGCCCACATAAAAGCATTTATACTCATTTTTAAAACCTATATTTTATACTCAGCACTAATCTTTTTACTTTTACTGATCATTTGCAGTAAAACTATGACTTTTAATAGCTACTGGAAAGTTGTCTGGAGCACAATACAAGAATACAACAACGGTATTACAATTATTGCTATTATTATTTTAAATCAGTATTTTAAATCGGTATTTTACATTTTTTGTTTGTTTTTAGGGTCTACTGAATGCAGTTTCTCTGAGCCTGCTGGAGCTCAGCAGTGTCTTGGAGTCATGGGGCAACCGTTGCTTTTTCATCTGCCAAATACAGAATATAGAGAGATAAAACTGATAAAAGATAACAAATATATAATATTGAAAATAGCAAAAAATCTGACTATGACTCCACACATTGAATATGTAAATCAGCCTGAACTCTTCACTAATGGAACGTTGAAACTAGGAAATGCAGTGAAGAGACACCCTGGGGATTACCGATTGGACAAATTTGGACTGAATGGCACTGAAACAACTCAGTGTGCATTTAGAAATACCAGGTAAGGTTAAAAAAAATAAAGTTAAAGTGTAGAGACAACAATCAGATCAGTTCCAACTGTATATGAAAAAAGATTTAGATTTATATACATACACAACTATATTGCAGCAATGTGTTTCCATTTGCAAATGGACAATAGGAAATTAATTTCCTACATATGTTTGTATATGTGTATTTTAATAAGATGTCTGCTGCATTCTCCTCGGCCTGTGAGCCTTTCAAACAAAGCACCATGGCTGAGACAGAAAGAAAAGACCCTGTGGTTTTTTAACTGTCAGTCTCATACGTGGTTTAATTCTGCATTGCCTGTGCTGTATGTGAGAGCGTTTAGTGTTAGTAATGAGTAGTGTCTGGGTTTCTAAGTTTGGCTACATTACATTTAGAGGCAGGAAGTGTTCATTTCTTCATTTGGCCGTTACATAAACACCTCTCATCTTCAGGCAGCTCCTGTGCCCATGTCTTTATGAATAAATATTTTGCATTTAAATACTTGTAAAGACATTAGAAATGTAATGGTAAGCCGTGTCCTTCAATGTTTTTTCAAAGAAACTGGTACTATGTGCTAAAGAATAACTAAAGGTGAGTAAAAGTAATTTATTCAGTATACAAAGGGAAATCCAGTGTCTATTTGACAAAGGTAAAGGATGTCACACCTGGAGGCTTTTTGTGTAGTTGTGTCTGCAGCTGAAATGGAAACTCACACCTCAGAGTAAAGACTTCTGTGATCTGTGTTTTTTGTTCTTCATTTGGTTTTCAGTGCTCTGCAGTTTTATAAGCGGAAGTACTGGTGTCAACGGTGGTATTTCTAAATGGCGTTTGAAAACTAGCTTCTGACATGGAACTCTCTTTTACTGAATATATTTTAAAGCCTCACTTGGCTTTCTGTGTATTTCACAACAAAGAACAATTATTTTAAATAATACAAGTAGAAAGACAGTGTGTGAAAGGCAACAACTGAGACCATGAAAATAATACATTAGCATGATTCTATAAAGTTTACTTTTTGACTTTTGACATACATTTTAAACACACTCTTTTGCTAGGCATCCAAGAAATAGAATATCACCAACTGTACAAGCTTAACCCTTAAATAATTATGTAAAGCCAAAATACATGTTGTAATTATCTATATATTGCTGAAGTATGCCTGTGTGACTTAACAGTGTGTAATTACACTAATATAATCACAGCACAGTGTTCGTATGAATTCTGCACTACTTGAATTAATATAACTAAAACTTGGTCAGTCCTGAACGCAAAAGCTGATACAAGAATTGATAAATTGATAAAAAATATTGTGAACACTTGTGTCCACAGATTTTATGCAAATACAGTACAGTCAGGTAAAAATTAAATATCATATTTCCAACATTATGAACTGAGACAAAAAGTATGTAATTTGTCATTATGTGTGTGTTATTTTAAAAGTGTTAAAGATATGTAAGTCTGTTAGTGAATCCTTTATCATGCCCCTCTGTGGACACATGTATACTAGATGTTGTGCAGGTTAGGGTTCATAATTACCTGCAGAATTTGTTTTATTGCAGCTGATAATACATACTCACATTTTTGGACATCATTTTGTTCCAAATATTAACATGTTGCAAATATACTTAAAAATGTCTCAGGTGAATGGAGCCATCCACATTATGACTGGAACATATCACGCAGGCCATGGTAATGTAAAATAAATATACTTCTTGCATTGGGCATTGTTTTAAGTTTGAGAAACCATATTTATGTCAGCAGTCTTTCTTTGAGTAAGCTGTTGAGTATGTAAGATGTTCAGTAGGTTTGTGACCACAAAAGCACTAATTCTTGGTATTGTGTTCACTGGCAATGTGGGTGACAACAAAAAAACTGCTTCCTTGAATCTTATGATACAACAAGACTGCAAAAAGACAGGAGCATAAACCAGCCCACTGTCAGTGGAAAATTCACAGATCAGTCTTCAACAGTCATGAAGAAGACATTGCACCATTGTGAATGCGGTGAGTCAAAGTTCTGAATTTTAATCTACACATACTGAAATAAGTTAAAGCAGAGTTTCATTACTTTTTTCATTATTTTATGGTTTGTAGAGGTATAAAATCTGAGATTGTATAAATTCTTGTGTTTTTTCTGAAACTATGCGATTATGAAAAACGATAATACAGACATGCTAATCATATTGTTCACGCTGAATTTTTATTAGAATTGATTTTTTACCTTCAAACTAACAACTGACCTTAAATTTAGTAAGTTTACAGTATATAAATACAAATTAAATATAAATCAAGTTTAACTTTTAAAATGACATCTGATTTATGTGTTACAGCATTAAAAACAATGATTTCCATCTACATGATCATCACATTTGCAGCAACAACAGCTCCAGCAAAAGGTACGCTTCAATGTAAAAGTATGTATAGAAAATAGGGGTGCAACGGATCACAAAACTCACGGTTCGGATCGTATCACTGATTTGAGTCACAGATCGGATAATTTTTAAGATCAGCAAAAAAAAAAAAAAAAAAGGCAGGGAGACAAATAAACCTTTGTTTTCCATATATTCTGTAAAACACTTACAACATGGAACTTTTGCCCATGGTCTTAAATGAAAACAACATTCAAGATGTCCATGCAAGATGCTGCAGCACATTAAACAGCGTGTAAAAATACCTGCAGATGTCACTACGGACCCGTTAGATGCTGGTTTGGTCGTTGCTCTTCAAAATCCCTGTTAGCGACGCACTGTCTGTCCATGACCTACTTATATCAGTTTGTTTACTTTGTCTTAAATGAAATATTAAATTTTGCAATTAATCCTCGATTCACTTGCGTGCTGAACCATGGGTGGCGATCCGTATGCATCACGGATCAACTACAATCCGTTACACCACTAGTAGAAACCAGTATTGTGTATAATAATGATAATAATAATTGAATAAAAACATGATTTAATGTTCTATGTAGAGTAAATCTAGGTCTTTGAAATAGTTATTAGTTGCTCAATAGCACAGGAAAAAAGTTGAAACAGTCCTCTATGATGTTATTCGTTGACAGTATGTTACATTGACAATAGTATTGTCTTTTTTTTTTCTTTTAGGGTTTATGGAATGCAATTTGTCTGAAGCTACTGGAACTCACCAATGTTTTGGAGCAGTGGGGCAGCCGTTGATTTTCAATCTTCCAAATACAGAAAATACAGAGATTAAGTTGACAAAGGATGACAAATACATTATTTTCATAATCAAAAAAAAACAGATAGTGACTAATAATGAGTCTGGAATCTTCACCAATCAAACATTCAAACTGAATAATGCAATGAAATGGCACTCTGGTGATTACCAGATGGAAGAATTTGAATTGAATGGTATTTTACTGAAAAAAGTCAAGATGCATCTACAAATTCAAGGTAGATAAAAAAAATTCTGATAATAATTATAGAAATTAAAAAAAAAAAAAAAAATTGACTATTATGGATAGCGTCATTTTAACAGGATACTTATCCTGTCAAGATATTTTTCATGTTAGTCTGAGATACATACAGACAGAAAATCATGCTCACATGTTTAGAGTGATTACTATCTTAAATATGTTTTTGATTACTACATGTTCATGCTCAACTGAAGTCATGTGGGCTTGTGTGCTGTCAGACGGGAAGGAGATGCCTGTTCTTGTCAAATAATATCTGTGGTCTGGTAGAGAACACTGTATGGACCAGTAACTTATTTATAGCCAGAATGTTTTGGGATAACAAGATAAAGTGGTTTGTTTTTATAACAAGAAATGTTTCTTATAAAAATGGAATAACATGAAAATGATCTCATCCTATCTAACGTGAAAAGGATCTCGTTAAAATGAGAAAAGTTTGTCGTTATAACAAGAAACAGAGCAAATATGTTTTTTTTTTATGCATTATGTAATTATTTATGTTCTTGTTAGATCCAACTTGGCAAGTTTATTTTGCTTTTATTAGACAGAACAGTAGAGAGATGGGAAACATAAGGCGAGAGAGGTAAAGAACAAACAAGTAACAACAAGCAACAAAGTTTCCCACTGATGTGCTCCTTAGGCCACTGGAAAGAAATATATTGACTCAGATTATTTGCTAAAAGATCCTGATGCCATCGAATGAGATGTCACCATCAGGTTTGAGGCAATATGTTTCATTCCATATTCTCAATCTTTCATTCCTTATTCTCAGTTTTCCATCACATCTTAATCAGGAATTGTTATACTGTACACAAATAGCCCTCAAATGTGCATTGAGAACTGTCTAATAACTCTAATCCTGTTGTCTCAGTGAAAAAGCAACTAGGCCTCAAAAGTTTTTTCTACAATCAAAACAGAAATTGGAATAGATATCAGTTCCATATTTGACAGATCTGATAGTAAATTTTACATTGTACTAGGTTTTATACATAGTGTATGCAGTACATGTGTTTGTCTTTCAGCTCCTGTGTCAGAGCCAGATGTGTCTCAGATATGTTTGTCACCAGAAGAAATGAAGGTCAGCTGCTCCTCTGAGGGAGATGAAGTCCAGTTCATTTTGAGTTTGGATGGTTACGTACTGATGCAGACCAGAACCCACAGCCAGTCTCAGAAAAACTGGACAGTGGACACACAATCCTTGACTGGGATTACAGATGAACAAGACAAAACAAACGTTTTGAATGTGAGCATCAGATTACACGGTCAGCTGACAGGAAACTTGATGTGTCGTGTTTGGAACAATTTTAGTAGCAATGAAAAGGTTATTCACCTGAAAAGCTGCAAAAGTACAGTGTTTGAAGGTAAATGCTCTCTTTTCTAAATATCAGCTCTTCACTACTATTTCACTTTCTTATCAAAAAAAAATTTAAATACATTAATCAATTATATTCATTTTAAAAATCACATTTTCTTTACTTTACTAGTACTTCTACTTTTCTTTTTAAGATTTTTCACTATCTGATACTGCAAATCACTTGTCTAGTGGGTGGGAAGTAACCATCTCAAACTCTCTTTTCACCAAAGAAATATTTTGCTTTTAATAATAATTACACATCCACTGATCACCTGAAGATAAAAATGGACAAGAAATATTTGAGAAACATATTGGTAGGTTTGAAATTAACATGTCATTCATCATATCTAATTTGGTTTGATATTTGTTTTCTAGATTGTGTTTCTGGCTTCCCTGTTGTAACTGTGGCTGTGATAGCTGGTGTTGCCGCTCTGCTTCTCCTTGTGACTCTGTGTGTTGGTCTAAAACATCTACGTAAGAAAACAAGACTCATGACTGTTAATGAGGGTAAGTGAAAGACATGCCATAATCTTTATTAATGCATATTTTACAAACCGTACTTGACATTCCTGACCATCATTTTGCTACTGGACTATTTTACAGTTAGGTTACCAAAGTTTTATAGATTTTTGAAAGCTTTTTTCTACATCAGAGGTAGCTGTTGCAGTATGTTCATTTAAATCCACCATGACTCGCAAAGACTTGAACATTTCTTACAAAAAGTAATCCATCACAATGATCATTAAATCTCCTTCATTTAATGTTACAGGCTTCCACTAGCATTGCGATTGAGAGTATGGACTAATTTGAAAAATAATCAAATGCATTTCCAAAGAGCAATAAAGCCATTTACAATAATAGAAGAGGACTAGGACTACCTCTCTCAACTACATTTCACATCTGTTCTTACTTTTTTCCAGCTAATTCTGACAATGAAATTGTCTACTCAGATGTTATGGTGATGAAGAATACGAGGAAAACTCGACCCATCTTTCATCAGAATGCAAAATAATTTTCTCCTAAAACAATAATTCAATCACCATCCAAAGCCTAAACCCTAACCATAACCTTGTTGGAAACCTCATGTCTAATCTTTAACATGAAATAATGATCAGGGATGATTGACTTTGTGGTTTGGAATAAGAAGTTCAACTAGTCCAACTATGGACTATGTCCAAAGTAAACAAGAATAACTCTTTTTTGAGGTACCATTTTAAAATTGTGGAGTTGAACGCATTTGTTTCTCAAATTTAACCATGCTTTTATATGATTTTATTTACTGTTTTTGCTTTGTAATTGTGTGGCATTGTTTACACTTTTTAAAGTGTTTTGTCCTGTGTATTTTACATGTATTTTTTATATAAACATATAACATTCATATATTTTTAATCTAATGTTTCATTTACCAAGGTCGAACAGAATGAAAAGGAGATAACTCCAGTTACTTATAAAAGCAAATGGAGTTTTGCTTGTTTGCACACTTTTATATAATTGTATTTACTGTATTTGCTTTGCAATTGTGCAGCATTGTGTACAAGTGTTTTGTCCTGTGTATTTTACGTGTATTTTTCAAATAAATATATTGATGACATTTGTAAATTAAAGGTCAAACAGAATGAAAAGAAGGAGATACTGTAACTTTAGTTTCTGTGCAACTAATAAAAGCAAGTGGGGTTTTTTCTTGTAATTAGTAAATGGTCAGTAATTTAATAATAAAACGTGTTGCTCATGGGTGACATCTGGAGGACGTAGACTGTTGTTGCAGTAACTAACAGTAAAGTAGAGTACAGTACCGTACAGTAGAATAGAGTACTGTATAATGTCCCAGTGTTGCAGTCAATAATAATATATGAAAGAGGAATACAACAATCACTTGAAACAACAATCAATACAAAAACTGAATAAGTATAAAGAGACAGCAGTACAGGCTCCAAGCAACAGATCATTTTTACCACAAGATGGAGACAAAAGTCCTCACATGTAACTAGATGATGGTAATGGAACAAAATCATAACAATACATTGAATTTTTTGTAACTTTTGTTAATATCAGTGTGGCTTTTCAGATACTGGATTCATGCACACATTGATATTAGACTGATGCACACACTGTCTCCACCCCAACTGCTACATCATGTTGGAGTAATCCTACTGTTACAGTCCACATGGGCTACATACCGTATGAGAAGGCCACTGTGCAGTTTCAATAATCAAAAGTCCACTTCTTCCAGTCTTTGTTGCCATAAACATTACATGCATCAGTGATTAATTTCTACACCCAGATATTTTTGTCATGTTATCTGGGTCCACATGGTGGGAGCAAAGTTGATGCTGTAACTTAACTCTAATTTCGATTATTTATATGTACTCTTAGCAAGATTGTGTATCTGTGCTCACAGCGGAGGTGAAGTGAGTCACTCCTGTGAGAGTTTTAAGCCTGTCCAGTTTTATATTACATATTGTTATTGCTGAATAGATCACATGACATACTTAATATCTCAAACATAATTTGAGAAAAGCATTCAGCATCAAATCATAATTAGCTTGTTTACTCTTCATTGTGTCGATCCTCCTACGCAGATGCTAAACCACAACATGGTCATATGTCTCTCTCTTTCTCAGCAATCTTGACACTGGTCTGATGCTGTGGTTGAAGCTGAGAGATACTATAGGAAAAAAAGCTGTGGTTTCTAACATTGCCCCTCACACGATAGATTATCACGCCTACGGTGTTATTTCCGTTTACATTCCCCTAAATGCAGAGCGTGGTAAATAGCACACAGCACGATTTAAAAATAAACAGCATGTGGGTATGTTGAGAGGCAGTGTTCATCTCTTTGTAGTGTCCTTTACAGAAATACAAAATCTCTCATCCTCCACGTCAAGATATGCCTAAATATGTCTTTATACAGCACATGTGTTAGAATCATTCAGAGTTTCATGTGATTGTGAGCAGATATTTTGCATTTAAATGTTAACATTAGAAACACTATGATCTCTCCTTCATTACACTGCATTTTGCAGTGTTGGGTAACGCAAACATTAAAAATGATTTATTCATTAGTGGAAGCTTTCTGGGGGCTGCGTGTGTCTCATACAGGAGACCTGTAGCTGAGACCTCTGTTTCACATGGTTGATGACAGAATTGACACAAGAACTCTCACCAACTGTGCATGCATTGCTCTTAAAGAAATTTGATTAAAAATATATGCATGTTTTCACTGTTTCCTACTAAAATGAATAAGTTATTTCAAGTATTTTATTAAAACATCACTTTTCCCAACAGAGTGTAACGAAGGTTACAATATTGTAACTGTATTTCTATAAACACAGGCAGAGCCTTCTACTGGACTCTTTGGGTAATACTCTCTTCCTATCACATGCATGCATTCGCCCACTGAAATTTGCACCAGCACCAATGGCCAGCCAATGAGGATGCGCCTACCGATTACATGTGTCTCGCACACTATATAAGCAGTGTCTAACCATTGCTCACTATCCAAAACCACTTCAGTGGATGGCATAGGAATGGCAGGGTCCATAACATTCGTTCTATCTCACAGCTGACACAACTGAATGTTCGCCCTGCTGCGACATGTCATCAGACTGCCTCACTGAGCCTAACCGGTTATATGTTAGTCGCTGTGGCCCTCCTACTACTTTATTATCTAGCCGCTTATGTGGAGCAGTAGGGAGCCCAACCCAGTCCAGTTAACATGGACCTGAGCTGGGTGAAGACATGGCCTAACCTTGCAGGGGTCATGGGTCATACGCCTAACACCCTGCACAAGCCATTTCCTGAGTCATCTTGGATCATGGGAGAATGCAGGTGTATAATTGCACGGGGGGGTCAGGTGTACCACAGCTGACACTCACATCACCCTTTTCACAAGTCCTGAGTCGCACCTTTGAGCACAGACCTCGAAAAGGAGCCTGTCATGTCCAAGAGATAGAACCTTATGAACGGACAAGGCGTAGACCAGGACGCTGCCGTGGATATGAACTCGACACTCACCCCAATGAACAAGGCCTTCAATGCTACCATGCCATGTGTTGAATGTGCTCGGACCACAGCAGGGGGGTCCTTACCCGCCTGCCTGTAAGCTTGGGAGATGCACTTGCAAAGCCAACTAGCTAGGTGCTTCTCAGATAGAGCTTTAACGGCCACTCCCTCTCCATAGCCATGGCACATCCTGACTGCCCGGCTAAGAACATGCAAATTTCAGTGGGCAATTGCGCGCGTGATAGGAAAAAGTATTACCCATAGAGTTCAGTAGAGGGCGGAGCCCATGTGAGATAGAACTTCTCAAATGTTTTCAGAAAGTCATCCTGGTAAGTGTAGCCATTCACATAATGACAGGAACAGCTTAGACAGTGCATGACAATTCAGTAATATGAACTTAAGACAGCAGAAAATACCCACTTTCTGCACCAAAGACTGCCATGATCCATTGGTTTTAACTGGAGAAACCATATTTTAGTTAAATGTCAGTGGTCTTGGTCTTAATACTGCAAGAAGCTCAGTAACTTATGTAAATTCAAATACGATAAGAAGCAATGTGATTCAGAAGTATTTTGCTTAGAGCAAATAATTGCTTCCTTGATTCTATCCTCACAATAAAACCAGAAACAAACCCGCCTGCTGACAGTGGAAAGTACACAGGTCCATGAATAAGCCTCGAAGAAGACACCTCATTGTTAAAGTTGTGAGTGATTTTTAAACTTTCACATATGAAACTGAGCAACTTTTAATTTATTGATTGTTCTGTCTACATGAGAAATTCACCATGCTTTAAAGATAGTTTGATGTGTGTTTCAACAGAAAAATGATTTTCATCTACATGATCCTTGCAGCTTTGATGCCAACAGAAGAAGGTAATTAAAAGTAATTAAAAATAGCCACAATATATGCCATACACACACACACGCATATGCATATATACACACACACACACACACACATATATATATATATATATATATATATATATATATATATATATACATATTAATTGTATGTTTGCTTGTCTCTATTAGGGTTTATGGAATGCAATATATCTAAACATACTCAAGCTCAGCAGTGTGTTGGAGCACTTGGGGAGCTGTTGATTTTTTACCTGCCACTGATGCAACAAAGATAATGTTGAAAAAAGATGAGACTACCATTTTAAACACATTAAATAATAAGGTAGTTGAGTTGGATAAGGAGTACCAAGGTCTCAGTGCACTCTTCACCAATGGAACATTCAAGCTGGATAATGCAAGGAAGAGACACTCAAGACAGAGATTACGTGTGTGAAATATATAAGTCTAATGGTAAATTACCACACAGACTCATCATGCACCTAGAAATACAAGGTAGAAAAAATGTATTGCAAGGCTAAACAAATGAATGCAAACAGAGACATTCTTATACTTGTCAACTCTATGACTGTTAAAAAGTGGGACATATTAATTATTAGATTGCATTAATGTCACTGTGTCAAACATTGCTTATAGAATTGTGTGTTACGGTCTGCAAACTGTATATTTTATATCTAAATTAGGATTAGTGGAAGGATTAGAAAGAACAACCATCACACATATTTAAGACCAACTCTACCACTACTATAGCAAACATTACTATTATAGCTGCTACTGCTGCATACATAACAGCCATTATCACAATTAATCATCACAACGCAAATACCCATAATTACTGCCCTAAAGGATCTGAACATCGACATTCTAAGATCTGCCCTCCAACTAGATGGAGATTGGCACCATCATAACCTTCATCATCATCATCATCATGTACACTACCAGTCAAAGGTTTGAAAACCTTCCCTTTCATTTGAATGAGAAAATGTGTCCAAACTTTTGACTGTTACTGTAGGCATTTAACAGTATAACAGAAGAGGATATTTAATTGTATAATGGTAAATTGCAGAATCCAGAGTTTTTGAAGCTTGACTCATATTGCAGACTGAAAGTCAGGATATTTCAGCCTCTGCTGCATCCAATTTGACCATTCTTTTTTTAAATCTGTCTCTTGTGAGTCTTGTGAAATTAACAGAAGTGCAATGTTAAACTGCTCAAGTGCCCTTTTCTCAATATGTTCTGGATAATGGACTTAAAGACTGAAAATTCCACACAAGACCATGTATCTCCTGATCAACTAACTGAATTAAATGTACCTTATACACATTAGTAATTGTGTCTTTGTATATAGTGCTGGATGTTAGTTCATCCTATCACCATATGTTCCAACACTGAAACATCAGTCACCATTACTGCTGCTCTGATGCAGATTGGGGAGAGAGATGGGTTTGAACAATAGGGCTCTGTGTGTGCTGAATGTGCATATTCGCTCTTTTGTCTGTTCTGGGTCTAAAACATTGTTGTGATGTTTTTTCTTGTTGTTTTTTGTATGAAAATAATCTTCTTGATGAGAAAATGAAATAAATCAATGTTGAATAAAGTATGCTAAAAGATTTCCTCATTATTCTTTCTGTTGATCAATGCTTGATACCTTGTTATTGCTGCCTCTGGTTAACTGATCAAAATTGAAACCTCATCTGCAAATGCCATAGCTGCCCAAAATACGTACTGTTGGGTGCAGTTTAGAATGTGGAGCAATATCAGGTGCTTTATTTATTTATTTATGCAGCTGATGATCTTTACTGATTTAGATGAGTCAATAAAACTCTAAACTTGTCAGTCAACGAGTGCTTTATTGTAAGTTCAGTAGACACAAAAATATTTGAACACAAACTATTTGGAACCAATAGTTACAGCAGAGAGGAGGTGAGTTTCTCCTCAGGCTGTGGGCCTTTCACACAAAGCACCATGGCTGAGACAGTGACAAAGAGAGTAAAAACCCTGTGGTTTTTTAGCTGTTAGTCACACCCATGGTTTAATTCTGCACAAGCGGCAACCTCTAGGGCTGAAAAATGAAGCCAATGTGGAAGTGCCAAAAACTGCAGTTTCTTGAATGGCCACTTGAGGCTGGCTCCAAAAGCGAGTCAATCCCCATTGACCCCATGTTAAAATGCCCAACTTTACAGCTGAAATAAACATGTTTACAGCGGTTTTAGGTCTCTATAGCTAATTTCCCCTTTCATGACAACTGTATGGGGGTTTTTTATTTTTTTTATAACTCACCTGTTTATATTTCATTAAGCTGTAAAGTTACGCATAATTAAGGACATGGCTGCTTTGACTCACAGGTTGCTAGCTGCTAGGTGGCTTGATTCAGCAACCAGGCTTCATTCGGTCCACCTCAGCTCCACCTCTTTGCCCATTTTGAATTAGCAGGGAGTTAGGCGGGGTCAGGCACTGCCAAGATGGAGACAGCTGTAGCTGCCCACTTTGAGCTTCAAAAGCACTCTTCAGAGACTACAGTCTATGATTCTGCAGTACCTGTGCTGTATGTGAGAAAGTTTAGTAATGTGGATGTTTGTTAGTAATGTATAGTGTATGGGTTTTTGAGTTTGGCTGCAGTACATTGACAGGCAGGAAGTGTTCCTTTCTTCATGTTGATGTGTAAACACCTCTCATCTTCAGGCAGCTCCTGTGCCTTTATGAATAAATATTCTATTCAATTTAAATACTTGTAAAGACATTAGAAATGTGATGACAAGCTGTGTCCTTTAATGTTGTTTTGTCAAAGACACTGGTACTATGTGCTCAAGAATAACTAAAAGTGAGTAAAATTAATTTATTCAGTATATTGAGGGAAATAAGTTTTACAGTGCCTGTTTGACAAAGATAAAGGATGTCACACCTGGAGGCTTTTTGTGCAGTTGTCTGCAGCTGAAATTGAAAATCACAACTCAGCGTAAAGACTTCTGTGATCCGTGTATTATGTTCTTCATTTGGTTTTCAGTGCTCTTCAGTTATAAGAGGAAGTGCTGTCATCAACGGTGTTATTTCTAAATGGCTTTTGAAAACTAGCCTGTGACTTGGATCTCTCTTTTACTGAATATATTTTAAAGTCTCACTTGGCTTTCTGTTTATTCCAGAACAAAGCACAATTATTTTAAATAATACAAGTCAGAAGACAGTGTATGAAAGGCAACAACCGGGACAATGAAAATAACACATTTGCATGATTCTATGACATTTACTGTTGACATACATTTTAACACAGACAGTGTATAATTGCACTAATATAATCACAGCACAGTGTTTGTATGAATTCTGCTTAAAATTAATATAAGTAAAACTTGATCATTCCTGAATGTAAAAACTGATACAAGTTCACATACTGTACAGTAATTGTTTACCATACCACCAAACAATTATTGTACAGTAATGTTTTAATAGTAATTGCAAATGGGAAGAAGTAGTTTCCCTCAGCATGAATGTCTTTGGTATTTAAGTCAGTAGGTTAATTCTTTATTTTGTTACTAATGTCATTGTCACATTGCCTGGTTAGGACTTAAAGATTTTTAGGTCTGTTAGTGAATCCTTTATTATGCCCCTCTTTAGACATATGCACACTGGATGTGCAGGTTATGGCTCATAATTACCTAGACTGCAGAATTTGTTTTATTGCAGCTGATAATACATACTCATATTTTTGGACATCACTTTCTTCAAAATATTAACATTTGTCACTATATTTAGAAAATATCTCAGGTGAATGGAGCCATCCACATAATGACTGGAACATATCATGCAGGACAAGGTAATGTTAAAATAAACATAGCTTATGTCAGCAGTCTTTATTTGTGTTAGATGTTGAGTATGTAAGATGTTCAGTAAGTTTATAACTACAAAAGCAGTGAATCTTGGTATCATGTTCAAGTTTGCTCTAGTTCAAGCAAGGTGTGGGTGACAACTCAACCTCCTTGAATCTTATTATACAAGACAGCAAATAGACAAGAGGAGCATAAACCAGCCCACTGTCAGTGGAAAATTCACAGATCAGTCTTCAACAGTCATGAGGAAGACATCGCACCATTGTGAATGTGGTGAGCGAAAGTTTTAAATTTGAATCTACGCATACTGAAATTCATTACTTTTTTTCGTTATTTTATAGTTTGTAGAGGTATAAAATCTGAGATTGTATAAATTGTTATGCTTTTTCTAGAACTGTGTGATTATGAAAAACGATAATCCAGACATGCTAATCATATTGTTGAGGCAGAATTTTTATTATAATTGACATTATAACTTCAAACTAACAACTGACCTTAAATTTAATAATTTTACAGTATATAAATTTAACATTTAAAATTAAAACTGATTTATGTGTTACAGCATTAAAAACAATGATTTCCATCCACATGATCATCACATCTGTGGCAACAACAGCTCTGGCAAAAGGTACACACAGGGTAAAAATGTGTTACTGTAGAAAACAGTATGGTGTATAATAATAATAATAATAATGATAATAACAATAATAACTACATACAAATATGATTTAATGTTCCATCTAGAGGAAATCTACGTTTTTAAACAGTCATCTATTATTTCCTTAATCCTGCTGAAATTAAATGCCACACACAAACTACTACAAATGATATTATTTGTTGTCAGTATCTTACATTGAGAATTGTATTTTCTTTCTTTTCCTTTAGGGTTTATGGAATGCAATTTTTCTGAACCTACTGGAGCTCGCCAGTGTTTTGGAGCAGTGGGGCAGCCGTTGATTTTTAATCTCCCAAATACAGCAAATACAGACATTGGGTTGAAAAGGGATGGCAAATACTTGATTTTCAGAATTAAAAAAAATCAGATACTGACTAATAATGAGTCTGGAATCTTCACCAATCAAACATTCAAACTGAATAATGTAATGAAAAGACATTCTGGGGATTACATGATGGAAGAATTTGGATCGAATGGTATTTTACTGAAAAACGTCACAGTGCATCTAGAAATACAATGTAGGTAAAAAAACAAAAAAAAAAATTAATCCGAAACAAAAAGTGTGTTCAACACAATTGTACATGACAAAAAATCTATTGTATATCTAAAACAGCAAAAAAGTGGACATTTTAAACTAGGCTGAAAGACAATAAAGGGTGGTGCTTATTAAATATTTGTGTAAATTAAGAAAAACAATTATATATTTGACTATTACAGCAGCAAGAAACTTTTCTCATTTTAACGAGATCCTTATCATGTTATAATAAGATATTTTTCATGTTAGTCTGAGATACATATAAACACATAATTATACTTGCAGTTTTAGAGTCATAACTATCATGAATATGGTTTTGATTACTATATGTGAGACTATGCTTGTGGCATATTAAACAGTTCAAGCAGTGTTCAGTCTCCAGTTCAGGCGGGTGCAGGGGTGGTGGTGGATAGTCAGGTCTTCTGCTGATAAACAGAGGGGATACTGGGCTTTGATGCTGCGGAGAGAGACGCTGCTCAACTGAAGTCATGTGGGCTTGTGCGCTGTCAGAAGGGAAGGAGATGTCTGTTCTTGTCAGATAATATCTTTGGTCTGGAAGAGAACACTGCTCAGACTGGTACTTATTTATAGCCAGAATGTTTTGTGATAACAAGATGAAGTGGTTTGTTTTTATAACAAACCACTTCATCTTGCAAAAATGGAATAACATGAAAATAATTTTATCTAACGTGAAAAGGATCTAACATTAACATGAGAAAAGTTTGTCGTTATAACAAGAAACTGAGCAAATATGTTTTCTATGAATTATCGTTTATGTTCTTGTTAGATCCAACTTGACAAGTTAACTTTGCTTTTATTAGACACAACAGTAGAGAGACACAGTAAAACATAAGGTGAGAGGGGAAAACAATGAACAAGTAATGACATGCAAAGTTTTCCACTGATGTGCTCCTTAGGCCACTGGAAAGAAATATAATGACTCAAATTATTTCCTAAAACATCTTGATGTCATCAAATGAGATGTCACCATCAGGTTTGAGTCAATATGTTTCATTCCATATTTTCAAACTTTCATTCTATGTTCTCAGTTTTCCATCACATTTAGTCAGGAATTGTTATATTGTATACAAATAGCCCTCAAACGTGCACTGAGAACTGTTTAATAACTCTAATCATGTTGTCACTGTGAAAAAGCAGCTAGGCCTCAAAAGTTTTTTCTACAGTCAAAATAGAAATTGGAATAGATATCAGCTCCATACGTCACAGATTTGATGTTCAGTTTTACATTGTACTAGGTTTTATACGTAGTGTATACAGTACATATGTTTGTCTTTCAGCTCCTGTGTCAGAGCCAGATGTGTCTCAGATGTGTTTGTCACCAGAAGAAATGAAGGTCACCTGCTCTTCTGAGGGAGATGTCAAAGAGTTCAGTTTGAGTTTGGATGGTTACGTACTGATGAGGACCAGAACCTACAGCCAGTCCCAGAGAAACTGGACAGTGGACACACAATCCTTGACTGGGATTACAGACAAACAAGACAAAGCCAACGTTTCCAGTGTGAGCATCAGATTACATGGTCAGCTGACAGGAAACTTGACGTGTCATGTTCAGAACAATGTTAGCAGAGATGAAAAGGTTGTTCATCTGAAAAGCTGCAAAGGTACAGTGTTTGAAGCTAAATGCTATCTTTTCTAAATATCAGCTCTTCACTACCATTTCAATTTTTTATTCAAGAATTTTATCAATTAAATTCATTATAAAAATCACATTTTGTTTACTAGTAAAACTATCCTGTGGTCTGGTAGAGAACACTACTTTTCTTTTTAAGATTTCTCACTATCTGATACTGCAAATCACTTGTCATGTTGGTGGAAAGTAACCATGTCAAACTCTCTTATGACCATATCATTATTTTGTTTTTAATGATAATTACACATCCACTGAACACCTGAAGATAAAAATGGACAAGAAATATTTGAAACATATCGGTAGCTTTGAAATTGACACATCAATGCCATCATGATATCTAATTTGGTTTGATATTTGTTTTCTAGGTTGTGTTTCTGGATTCCCTGTTGTGACTGTGGCTGTGATAGCTGGTGTTGCCGCTCTGCTTCTCCTTGTGACTCTGTGTGTTGGTCTAAAACATCTACATAAGAAACCAAGACCCATGACTGTTAATGAGGGTAAGTGAAAGACATGCCATAATCTTTATTAATGAATATTTTACAAACCATACTTGACATTCCTGACCATCATTTTGCTACTGGACTATTTTACAGGTAGGTTACCATAGTTGTATAGATTTTTGAAAGTTTTTTTTTTACTTTTAAGGTATCTGTTGGTATGTTCATTTAAATGCACCATGAAAGTTGACTTGCAAATACTTAAGCATTGCTTGCAGAAAGAATCCATCACAATGATCTCTAATTAAATCTCCTTTGTTTAATGTTACAGACTAACACTAGCATTGTGATTGAGAGTATGGACTGATTTGAAAAGAATGTAATATATTTCCAAACAGCAATAATGTTATAATGTTACAAAAACAAAAGAAGACATTTCACATCTGTTTTCACTTTTTCCAGGTAATTCTGACAATGAAATCATCTACTCAGATGTTATTGTGATGAAGAACACAAGGAAAGGTCGACCCATCTTTCATCAAAATACAAAATAATTTTCTCCTAAAACAATAATTCAATCACCAGCCCAAGTCTAAACCCTAACCATAACCTTGTTGGAAACCTCATGTCTAATCTTTAACATGATATAATGATCAGGGATCATTGACTATGTGACTTGGAAAAAAAAGTTCAACAAGTCCAACTATGGACTATTCCTAAAGTAAACAAGAATAGTTTTAATTTTGATTTTTGAGTTAAAATTGTGGAGGTTTTTTGCATTTGTTTCTCAAACATAACATATACTTTTATATGATTTTATTAACTATTTTTGCTTTGTAATTGTGTGGCATTGTGTTTTGTCCTGTGTATTTTACATGTATTTTTCAAATAAACATATTGGCAACATTTGTATATTTTTAACGTAATGTTTCATTCACCAAGGTCAAAATGAAAAGGAGATAACTTCAGTTATTAATAAAAGCAAGTGGAGTTGTGCTTATAATTAGTATATGGTCAGTCATTTAGTTATAAAACATGTTGCTAATGGGTGACATACTCTAGTAGTTACTAAACACAGATTAGAGTAGAGTGGAGTACTGTATAATGTCCCAGTGTGGCAGTCAGTAATAATATATAAAAGAGGAATACAACAATCAGTTGAAACAACAATCAATACAAAAAATGTATATCAGTATAAAGAGACAGAAGTACAGGCTCCAAGCAACAGATCATTTTTAACCACAAGATGAAGACAAAAGTCATCCCATGTAACTAGATGATGGAAATGGAACAAAATCATTACAATACATTGAATTTGTTTTAACTTTATGTCAATTTTAGTGTGGCTATTCAGATACTGGATTCATGCATACATTGATGCTAGACTGATGCACTACACTGTCTCCACTCCAAGTGTTACATCATGTTGGAGTCTCATCCTACTGTTACAGTCCACATGGGCTACATACAGTATGAGAAGGCCACTGTGTAGTTTAAATGATCAAAAGTACACTTTTTCCAGTCTTTGTTGTGATTAATTTCCACATTCAGATATTCTTATCATGTTATTTGGGTCCACAGGGTGGGAGCAAAGTTGATGCTGTAACTTTACTCTAATTTTGATTATTTATATGTACTCTTAGCAAGATTGTGTATCTGTGCTCACAGCAGAGGTGAAGTGAGTCTCTCCTGTGACAATTTTAAGCCTGTCCAGTTTTATATTACATATTGTTATTGCTGAATAGATCACATGGCATACTTTGATAATTTGAGAAAAGCATTCAGCATCAAGTTATAATTAGCTTGTTTACTCTTCATTGTGTCGATTCTCCTACACAGATACTCAACCACAACATGATCACATGTCTGATGCTGTGGCTGAAGCTGAGATGGGAAAAAAGCTGTGGTTTCTAACGTTGCCCCTCACATAATAGATTATCACGCCTAAGATGTTATTTCCGTTTACATTCCCCTGAATGTAGAACATGGTAAATAGCATACAGCACATGATTTAAAAATAAACACCATGTCGGTATGTTGAGAGACAGTAAGTGTTCATCTCTTTGTAGTGTCCTTTACGGAAATACAAAATCTCTCATCCTCACACAGCTTTAAGATATGCTTGCAGATGAGTTGAGAGATAAAAACATAATATTTCTTTATACAGCACATGGGTGTAAGAACCATTCAGTTTCATGACTTTGTGAGCAAATATTTTACATTTAAATGCTGTCTTGACATTAGAAATACCATGATGTGTCCTTCATTACACTGCATTTTGTAGTGTTTGGTAAAGAAAAAATCATTAATTCATTCATTAATTCATTGATTGTTTTGCCTACATGAGAAATTCACCATGATTTAAAGATGTTTTGATGTGTGTCTGAACAGAAAAATGATTTTCATCTACATGATCCTCACAGCTCTGGTGCCAACAGCAAAAGGTACAATTTAGAGTAATTGTGCAGTTAATAACTGAACAAAGTCATTAAATAATTGAAAATAGCTATTATATCATGTTGCCAGTTTTAGTCACTCCTTTCCTGACAGTTCATAAATGACTGAAACCCTTATCAAGTATTTGTTATACCTATACTTACATATATATATACATATACACACACACACACACACACACACACACACACACACACACACACACACACACACACACACACACACACACATATATAATTATATGTTTGCTTGTCTCTATTAGGTTTTATGGAATGCAATATATCTGAACCTACTCAAGTTCAGCAGTGTGTTGGAGCACTTGGGGAGCCACTGATTTTTTACCTGCCCACTGATGCAACAAAGATAATGTTGAAAAAAGATGATACTACCATTTTAAACACATTAAATAATAAGGTAGTTGAGTTGGATAAGGAGTACCAAGGTCTCAGTGCACTCTTCACCAACGGAACATTCAGGCTGGATAATACAAGGAAGAGACACTCTGGAGATTACATGTGGGAAGTATTTCAGTCTAATGGTGAATTATCACACAAATTCATCATGCATCTAGAAATACAAGGTAGGATTTATTTTTAATAAAATGTATTTAAATACTTTTATAAAATACAAACCATGGTCAGTACCAATGTAGAATACTTGAAAAAATGTCTGTAAAGCTAAACAAATGAATGCAAACAGAGACATATTTATACTTGCCAACTATATGACTTATTAATTATTAGATTGCATTAATGTGTCTGTGTCAAACATTGCTTATGGAATTGCGTGTTAAGGTTTGCAAACTGTATATTTTATATCTAAATTAGGATTATGAATACAATATTTGTAATTTGTAGTTCTTTTAAAACAGCAAATTCCTGTAAGTACCTACATATAAATGCAGCTTGTGCTTTGCTATCATACAAATGTTGCATTTAAGAAATATAAATAGAATTTACAAATATGAAGACACTGGTGAATTTTGTTACTCACTTCACATACTTTGACCTACACTCTTATCTAACGGTATTCTGAATAGTTTGATTTAAGCAGAGGTTTCATTCAGGTATTTTGGGGGCTGTAGTTGAATTGTATTTCATTATACTGAGAGATGTTTCCAATATTTTGTCAACCCTCCATAATATACATGTACTGTGTATTTAATGTTGTATTTTTATTATATAATCCTGTATTTGGATATCTTATACTCATGTTATACCTATATGTCTGTTTAAAATACTTTTTTAAAAGTTTCACATAATTTTAGAATTTACTGTATATGCCATATGAATATGTCTATATATTGTCTTTAGCTGACAACGTACAGTATAGAAGACATGTTTCAGAGTTGGCACTGGATTTTGCTTTGCATTTTATACTGTATATTCTGTATGTGTGACTGTGTGACTCTATGCTGTCTTCCAGCTCCTGTGTCAGAGCCAACTGTGTTTCAGACATGTTTGTCACCAGAACAAATGAAGGTCACCTGCTCTTCTGAGGGAGATGTCAAAGAGTTCAATTTCAGTTTGGACGGTTACTTACTGACGCAGACCAAAGCCCACAGTCAGTCCCTGAGTCACATGACAGAGGACACACCATCACTGGCTTCAAACGCAATTGAACAAGACACACCCAGAGTTTCACATATAAGCATCAGTTTATATGGTTAACTGACAGGAAACTTGATGTGCAATGTTCAAAACAATGTCAGCAAAGAAGAAAGAGTTATCCAGCTGACAAGCTGTAAAGGTACTGTATCTCGAGGAATGATCAAATTCCATATTATGTCAATATGTTCACTCTTATATATGTTTTGTGGTTTTTTTTATGGTGTAACTATACAGTATGTTGTTACAATGTATCTTTTGTAGGAGATCTCATCTTCAGGCAGGTTTTACATGTGTTTACAACATAGTATTTCTAAATGGGTATTAAAGAACTAGCTTATGGCTTTGCACTCTGTTCCACATAAACTATAACACAGGTTCACCACAACAACAACAACATGAACTAGCTAAAAGGCACCTGATTGGCAGCACCTGGGGGTACCATAAGCTCAAAACAAGAGTCAATAGCAACAGCAAAATAAGCTGTTTTGCATTGGCAGAGAATATTTGGCAAATTTTTCATGGGCACAACCCACATACTCAGCTCTGCTGCTCATCCCACAAATGTATGTTCCTTACAAATGTGGCACTATTTAAAAGGGAAATAAACAGGCTTTCCAACAGTATAAGATTTATTGCCAAGAAACATTGTTACAACAAAGAAATAATCTACCAAACACAAATTTCCTTACTTTTTGTGCAAAGTTAATATATAGTAACTACAATACTTCACATAGCACATGATGAAAGAGGTAAAACTGAAGACAGCAGAAATTAACCACTTATAGTATGAGTATGATCTTGGTCTACTGCAGTGTCCCAGACAGCTGTTTCCACTGTACATCTATTTATATACAGTAGTATAACATAGTTTTACTGTGTTATTGCAGTAAACATTTAATGTTTAATGAAGTTTTAAGCTGCAATCCCATTAACATCAATGAGGATACTATAAAATCTTCCTATATGATGTTGGCAGTACTATAACCACTAACCTATAGTCAGCCTCCTGAACTTTGGAACAATGTCTTCAGTTGAGTTGAGGCTCTTTTCAGTGTATGTTGGTGCTTCCTATTCATTCTCACTAGGGCTATGTCTTCATCTGATGCATCCCTGTTGCAAGTACACAGCTACAGCTAGTAAATATGTCAAACAATTAATAGAAGATGCAACAATGGACAAGAAATATCAGAGATAACACTGAGAATCACGTCTGTCATCAAAGTCTCTACTGTAATTTTGTCATAGTATCTCATATTTGTTTGTGTTTCTAGCTTCCAATTCTGACTTCCCTGTTAGGACTGTGGCAATGATAGCTGGTGCTGTTATTGTCCTTCTTCTCCTTTTGGTTCCATGTCTTGGTATTTGTCAGTTACGCAAGAAAACACAACCCACAGCAATTAAGGACGGTAAGAGAAAGATGCTCTCCATTGTCTTCATTTCCTCCTGTGACCATGAGGTCTATTTAATTTTCTTGACAACTTAGAAAAAAATATTATTCATAGGAAGTAGAATAAAGCATGGATAGATATATTCTTATATAAATTGACCAAACTGACATTGATGCAGAATTGAGCACGTTCAAGATACAAACCATGGACTGTACAGTACATATACTTGACTTTCCTGAAATGAAACACTAAGGTTAATGCTGATTCAATCACATTACTTTAAAGTGCATACAGCAACAAGTGACGAATGAAACCACATAACCATGCCACACACACACACACACACACACACACACACACACACACACACACACATTTAAGGTAGCCACTTCATAGAGCAGAGCGAAAGTCAATTTGCAAAAAATCCAAAAACTGTTTGAAGTCCATCACAATTCCCACCATTTCAAACTTTTTGTGGTAAAGCAGTTTGAGAGAAAAAAAACTGGAAATATATCAGATGCGTTACCATGAAACAATGATGTCATGTTGTATGTATATATCAATGTTCACTGACAAATTACCTTTGCAGGTTTCATATCACTCTGAAATGAAATTAAATCAATGGCTGATTAGAGGGTAGGAATGTAATATGTTTTGCAAAAGGTATTCTTTTTCTCATTCTTAAAGTTAGCCATGCATGTAGTTATGTAATGTTATGTAATATAGTAAATAAACAGTCTATAGCTTGCAAAAACAAAGCTGCTGTTATTTATAGCATCAATTATTTAGCATCAAAGAATCAAAAGATCCCATTAGTGCAATAATTATGTTTCATTAAATAAACAAGCTGAAACAACACATTAACAGCATCAGTTTTAACTTATAATAAAAAAAATGCTTGAGGTTACAGTAAAACTATGAATACACTTCATTTATACTGAATTATTCCTATTTAAATCTATCCATATCATTTTCACAACTGAGATACACAGTATCCGATAGAAAGTACAAGCAAAAAAGAACAGGTTTTCCAAGTTTGATGAATCTTGTGCATTTCTGTTATAATATGTGAGAAGGAAAAGTCACCCTAACCCAACCTGAGCATCTAATATTGTTCATGAGAAGCTGTTCTAATTTACACAAAAATGTGCAGTAATATTATTTTTAACTAGATTTAATTTTGTTAATGCTTTTTTTCTTTTGTTCCTTTTCCAGGTATTTCCAAAGATGACATCCTCTACTCAGCTGTTACATACAAAATGTTAATATAGCAGCACTATATTTCACAATAGACTACTCTCCCTGTAAATAGAATACTTTTTTCTTGTGATTTTTCAGATAACATTTTGTAGAATTTGTTTTTCAGCCCTTATGCATTTGCTTTCTGAATGTGACAGGGCTTTTACTTTCAGTGATTTGCTTTGTAATTGTGCCTGGTATTGGAAAATATATTTTTAATAAACATGTAGTGACAGACTCACTTGTTGTGCTAATGATCAATACAACCAACATTTTCTTTTCACTCTGTTGTTTCCTGTCTGTGTTTCACCATATAAACTAAATCAAGGTCCAGCACAAAGAGAGGAAGATAAAACTGTTTTAAGGTTTCCACACAACTGGTAAAAGACAGTAGACAGTTTTTGCTTTATGACTTTGGTTTTTAATCAGTAATTTGTTAGTACTGTAGCAATGAAAAATGTACCTCATGGGTAACATCTGGATGACATATACTTTAAGGTAAAATTAAATTAGATTTTATTGTAAGGGAACTATAGCAGTTCTGGTCTACGCTTTCTACTTTTAAGGATACCATATAATAACATTGGCATTGAACATTTTAAGTGCTAAGTCTTTGTTAATGATTAGTTTAGACTAATCTAAACTAAAGTGCAATGTTAAACTGCTCAAGTGCCCTTTTCTCAATATGTTCTGGATAATGGACTTAAAGACTGAAAATTCCACACAAGACCATGTATCTCCTGATCATTTAACTGAATTAAATGCACAGTATACACATTTGTAATTGCAACTGATGATCTTTACTGAATTAGATGAGTCAATAAAACTCAAAACTTGACAATCAACAAGTCTGCTTTAAGTAAGTAAGTTTAGTAGACACAAAAAAACATTTGAACACAAACTATTTGGAACCAGTAGTTACAACAGAGAGGAGAGGAGGTGAGTTTCTCTTCAGGCTGTGAGTCTTTCACATGAAGCACCATGGCTGAGACAGTTACAAGGAAAGAAAAAACCCTGTGGTTTTTTAACTGTCAGTCTCACCCATGGTTTAATTCTACATTACCCATGCTGCATATGAGAATGTTTAGTGATGTGGATGTTTGTTAGTAATGTGTAGTGCATGAGGTTTTTAAGTTTGGCTGCAGTACATTGAGAGGCAGGAAGTGTTCCTTTCTTCATGTTGTTGATGTGTAAACACCTCTCATCTTCAGGCAGCTCCTGTGTCCATGCCTTTATGAGTAAATATTCTGCATTTAAATACTTGTGAAGACATTAGAAATATGATGATAAGCTGTGATGGATCTGCACTACTTGAATTAATGTAAGTAAAACTTGGTCATTCGTGAATGCAAAAACTGATACAAGAAGTTCACACACTGTACTGTAATTGTTTAACATTCAACTAAACAATTACTGTACAGTAATGTTTTAATAATAATTGGAATTGGGAAGAAGTTCCCCTTAACATTTATGTTTTTGGTATTTAAATCAGTAGGATAATTCTTTGTTTTGTTATGTATGTCTTTAAAATTCTCTCTAAAACCGAAAGTACATACCTATAAACCTATATCTTTTGCAAAGACATGTTGTCAGAACCTAGTGATAAAAAATATTGTGAATACTACAGACTTCATGCAAATACAGTACAGTCAGGTAAAAATGAAATATCATATTTCCAACATTATGAACTGAGACAAAAAGTATGTATTTTGTCATTATGTGTGTGATATTTTAAAAACATTAAAGATTTTTAAGTCTGTTAGTGAATCTTTTATTATTCCCCCTCTGTAGACATATGTACACTAGATGTTGTGCAGCTTATGGCTCATAATTACCTAGACTGCATTTGTTTTATTGTATAAAACATACTCACATTTTTGGAAAACATACTCATCATTTTCTTCCAAATATTATTTTGTTGTTTATTCTTCCAAAATGTTGTAACTATATTTAGAAAATGTCTCAGGGGAATGGAGCCATCCACATTATGACTGGAACATATCACACAGGACATGGGTTAAAATAAATATACTTAAATAAATTTAAAAAAATAAATAAAACACTTGTATTGGGCATTATTTTAAGTTTCAGAAACCATATTTATGTCAGCAGTCTTCATTTGAGTAAGATGTTGAGTATGTAAGATGTTCACAAAAGTAGTGAATCTTGGTATTATATTCAAGTTTGCTCTAGCTCACTAGCAAGTTGTGGGTGACAACAAAATAACCGCTTCCTTGAATCTTATCATACAACAAGACTGCAAAAAGACAAGAAGAGCATAAACCAGCCCACTGTCAGTGGAAAATTCTCAGATCAGTCTTTAACAGTCATGAAGAAGACATTGCATCATTTTGAATGTGGTGAGCGAAAGTTTTAAATTTGAATCTACGCATGCGGAAATTAGCTAAAGCAGAACTGCATCACTGTTTTTCTTTATTTTATAGTTTGTAGAGGTATAAAATCTAAGATTGTATTAAATTCTTATGTTTTTTCTGAAACTGTGTGTTATGAAAAACGATAATCGAGACAACTAATCATATTGTTCAGGCTGAATTTTTATTAGAATTCACATTTTAACTTAAACTAACAACTGACCTCAAATTTAGTAATTTTACAGTATATACATTTAACATTTAAAATTAAATCTGATTTCTGTGTTACAGCATTAAAAACAATGATTTCTATCTACATGATCGTCACATCTGCAGCAACAACAGCTCTGGCAAAAGGTACACTTCAATGTAAAAATGTATTTTTTAATTAACACGTCATTCATCATATCTAATTTGGTTTGATATTTGTTTTCTAGATTGTGTTTCTGGCTTCTCTGTTGTGACTGTGGCTGTGATAGCTGGTGTTACCATTCTGCTTCTCCTTGTGACTCTGTGTGTTGGTCTAAAACATATACGTAAGAAAACAAGACTCATGACTGTTAATGAGGGTAAGTGAAAGACATGCCATAATCTTTATTAATGCATATTTTACAAACCGTACTTGACATTCCTGACCATCATTTTGCTACTGGACTATTTTACAGTTAGGTTACCAAAGTTTTATAGATTTTTGAAAGCTTTTTTCTACATCAGAGGTAGCTGTTGCAGTATGTTCATTTAAATCCACCATGACTTGCAAAGACTTGAGCATTTCTTGCAAAAAGTAATCTATCACAATGATCATTAAATCTCCTTCATTTAATGTTACAGGCTTCCACTAGCATTGCGATTGAGAGTATGGACTAATTTGAAAAATAATCAAATGCATTTCCAAAGAGCAATAAAGCCATTTACAATAATAAAAGAGGACTACCTCTCTCAACTACATTTCACATCTGTTCTTACTTTTTTCCAGCTAATTCTGACAATGAAATTGTCTACTCAGATGTTATGGTGATGAAGAATACAAGGAAAACTCGACCCATCTTTCATCAGAATGCAAAATAATTTTCTCCTAAAACAATAATTCAATCACCAGCCAAAGCCTAAACCCTAACCATAACCTTGTTGGAAACCTCATGTCTAATCTTTAACATGAAATAATGATCAGGGATGATTGACTTTGTGGCTTGGAATAAGAAGTTCAAATAGTCCAACTATGGACTATGTCCAAAGTGAACAAGAATAACTCTTTTTTGAGTTACCATTTTAAAATAGTGGACTTGAACGCATTTGTTTCTCAAACTTAACCATGCTTTTATATGATTTTATTTACTGTTTTTGCTTTGTAATTGTGTGTCATTGTTTACACTTTTTAAAGTGTTTTGTCCTGTGTATTTTACATGTATTTTTTATATAAACATATAACATTCATATATTTTTAATCTAATGTTTCATTTACCAAGGTCAAACAGAATGAAAAGGAGATAACTCCAGTTACTAATAAAAGCAAATGGAGTTTTGCTTGTTTGCACACTTTTATATAATTGTATTTACTGTATTTGCTTTGCAATTGTGCAGCATTGTGTACAAGTGTTTTGTCCTGTGTATTTTACATGTATTTTTCAAATAAATATATTGATGACATTTGTAAATTTTTTGAATGTTTCATTCACCAAGGTCAAACAGAATGAAAAGAAGGAGATACTGTAACTTTAGTTTCTGTGCAACTAATAAAAGCAAGTGGGGTTTTTTCTTGTAATTAGTAAATGGTCAGTAATTTAATAATAAAACGTGTTGCTCATGGGTGACATCTGGAGGACGTAGACTGTTGTTGCAGTAACTAACAGTAAAGTAGAGTACAGTACAGTACAGTAGAATAGAGTACTGTATAATGTCCCAGTGTTGCAGTCAATAATAATATATGAAAGAGGAATACAACAATCGCTTGAAACAACAATCAATACAAAAACTGAATAAGTATAAAGAGACAGCAGTACAGGCTCCAAGCAACAGATCATTTTTACCACAAGATGGAGACAAAAGTCCTCACATGTAACTAGATGATGGTAATGGAACAAAATCATAACAATACATTGAATTTTTTGTAACTTTTGTTAATATCAGTGTGGCTTTTCAGATACTGGATTCATGCACACATTGATATTAGACTGATGCACACACTGTCTCCACCCCAACTGTTACATCATGTTGGAGTAATCCTACTGTTACAGTCCACATGGGCTACATACCGTATGAGAAGGCCACTGTGCAGTTTCAATAATCAAAAGTCCACTTCTTCCAGTCTTTGTTGCCATAAACATTACATGCATCAGTGATTAATTTCTACACCCAGATATTTTTATCATGTTATCTGGGTCCACAGGGTGAGAGCAAAGTTGATGCTGTAACTTAACTCTAATTTTGATTATTTATATGTACTCTTAGCAAGATTGTGTATCTGTGCTCACAGCGGAGGTGAAGTGAGTCACTCCTGTGAGAGTTTTAAGCCTGTCCAGTTTTATATTACATATTGTTATTGCTGAATAGATCACATGGCATACTTAATATCTCAAACATAATTTGAGAAAAGCATTCAGCATCAAATCATAATTAGCTTGTTTACTCTTCATTGTGTCGATCCTCCTACGCAGATGCTCAACCACAACATGGTCATATGTCTCTCTTTCTCAGCAATCTTGACACTGGTCTGATGCTGTGGTTGAAGCTGAGAGATACTATAGGAAAAAAAGCTGTGGTTTCTAACATTGCCCCTCACACGATAGATTATCACGCCTACGGTGTTATTTCCGTTTACATTCCCCTAAATGCAGAGCATGGTAAATAGCATACAGCACGATTTAAAAATAAACAGCATGTGGGTATGTTGAGAGGCAGTGTTCATCTCTTTGTAGTGTCCTTTACAGAAATACAAAATCTCTCATCCTCCACGTCTTTAAGATATGCCTAAATATGTCTTTATACAGCACATGTGTTAGAATCATTCAGAGTTTCATGTGTTTGTGAGCAGATATTTTGCATTTAAATGTTAACATTAGAAACACTATGATCTCTCCTTCATTACACTGCATTTTGCAGTGTTGGGTAACGTAAACATTAAAAATGATTTATTCATTAGTGGAAGCTTTCTGGGGGCTGCGTGTGTCTCATACAGGAGACCTGTAGCTGAGACCTCTGTTTCACATAGTTGATGACAGAATTGACACAAGAACTCTCACCAACTGTGCATGCATTGCTCTTAAAGAAATTTGATTAAAAATATATGCATGTTTTCACTGTTTCCTACTAAAATGAATAAGTTATTTCAAGTATTTTATTAAAACATCACTTTTCCCAACAGAGTGTAACGAAGGTTACAATATTGTAATCGTATTTCTATAAACACAGGCAGAGCCTTCTACTGGACTCTTTGGGTAATACTCTCTTCCTATCACATGCATGCATTCGCCCACTGAAATTTGCACCAGCACCAATGGCCAGCCAATGAGGATGCGCCTACCGATTACATGTGTCTCACACACTATATAAGCAGTGTCTAACCATTGCTCACTATCCAAAACCACTTCAGTGGATGGCATAGGAATGGCAGGGTCCATAACATTCATTCTATATCACAGCCCAACTGAATGTTCGCCCTGCTGCGACATGTCATCAGACTGCCTCACTGAGCCCAACCGGTTATATGTTAGTCGCTGTGGCCCTCCTACTACTTTATTATCTAGCCGCTTATGTGGAGCAGTAGGGAGCCCAACCCAGTCCAGTTAACATGGACCTGAGCTGGGTGAAGACATGGCCTAACCTTGCAGGGGTCATGGGTCATACGCCTAACACCCTGCACAACCCATTTCCTGAGTCATCTTGGATTATGGGAGAATGCAGGTGTATAATATGAACGGGGGGGTCAGGTGTACCACATCTGACACTCACATCACCCTTTTCACAAGTCCTGAGTCGCACCTTTGAGCACAGACCTCGAAAAGGAGCCTGTCATGTCCAAAAGATAGAACCTTATGAATGGACAAGGCGTAGACCAGGACACTGCCCTGCATATGAACTCGACACTCACCCCAATGAACAAGGCCTTCGATGCTACCATGCCATGTGTTGAATGTGCTCGGACCACAGCAGGGGGGTCCTTACCCGCCTGCCTGTAAGCTTGGGAGATGCACTCACAAAGCCAACTAGCTAGGTGCTTCTCAGATAGAGCTTTAACGGCCACTCCCTCTCCATAGCCATGGCACATCCTGACTGCCCGGCTACGAACATGCAAATTTCAGTGGGCAATTGCGCGTGTGACAGGAAAAAGTATTACCCATAGAGTCCAGTAGAGGGCGGAGCCCATGTGAGATAAAACTTCTCAAATGTTTTCAGAAAGTCATCCTGGTAAGTGTAGCCATTCACATAATGACAGGAACAGCTTAGACAGTGCATGACAATTCAGAAATATGAACTAAAGAAAGCAGAAAATACCCACTTTCTGCACCAAAGACTGCCATGATCCAATGGTTTTAACTGGAGAAACCATATTTTAGTTAAATGTCAGTGGTCTTGGTCTCAATACTGCAAGAACCTCAGTAACTTCAGTAAATTCAAATAGGATAAGAAGCAATGTGATTCAGAAGTATTTCGCTTAGAGCAAATAACTGCTTCCTTGATTCTCTCCTCACAACAAAACCAGAAACCAACCCACCTGCTGACAGTGGAAAGTACACAGGTCCGTAAATAAGCCACAAAGAAAACACCCTCATTGTAAAAGTGGTGAGTGATTCTTAAACTTTGAGCTAGTTAATTGAGTTACAGTGTGCATAAAAAAGTGTAATATTTTGTTACTTGTTATATGACTTTTACAATTTCTAAAAGAAATGAATTGTTATGACTAAAACTGTCTTTTAAGTATGCAAATATTACAAACATGGTATCTATATTGTCCAAGCATAATGTTTATGTAAGTATCTTTTTAATATAAACTAAAAAAAACACTTGATAGGTCACTCAAAAAGATCACATATGAAACTGAGCAACTTTTAATTTGTTGATTGTTCTGCCTACATGAGAAAATCACCATGCTTTAAAGATAGTTTGATGTGTGTTTCAACAGAAAAATGATGTTCATCTATATTATCCTCACAGCTCTGCTGCCAACAGCAAAAGGTACAATTTAGGGTAATTGTGTAGTTGATCATTGAACAAAATCATTAAAGATTTACTGATGCAATATTCAAAGAAATTAAAAATAGCTATATATATATATATATATATATATATATATATATATATATATATATATATATATATATATATATATATATATATATGTATATATGTATATAAATTGTATGTTTGCTTGTCTCTAATAGGGTTTATGGAATGTAATCTACCTGAACCTACTCAAACTCGGCAGTGTGTTGGAGTACATGGGGAGCCGTTGATTTTTTACCTGCCCAATGATGCAACAAGGATAACTTTGAAAAAAGATGGGACTAACATTTTAAACATAGTGAATAATAAGGTAGTTGAGTTGGATAAGGAGTACCAAGGTCTCAGTGCATTCTTCACCAATGGAACATTCAGGCTGGATAATACAAGGAAGAGACACTCTGGAGATTACGTGTGGGAAATATATAAGTCTGATGGTAAATTATCACACAAACTCATCATGCATCTAGAAATACAAGGTAGGATTTTTTTTGAGTAAAATGTATTTAATGCTTTTATAAAATACAAACCATGGTCAGTACCAATGTAGAATACTTGAAAAAATGCACTGTAAAGCTAAACAAATGAATGAAAACAAACATATTTATACTTGCCAAATATATGACTTATTAATTATTAGATTGCATTATTGTGTCTGTGTCAAACATTGCTTATGGAATTGTGTGTTATGGTTTGCAAACTGTATTATTTCATATCTAAATTAGGATTATGAATACAATATTTGTAATTTGTAGTGATTTTAAAACAGCAATTTCCTGTAAGTTCCCACATATAAATGCGGCTTGTACTTTCTCTTATTTAACAATATTATGAATACAATGACTTTAAGTGCATTCAACTCTAAGTATATAACTTGTATTTATGCATGTAATACATTCATTAAAACTGCAAGACTTTGAAATATTTTTAAAATATGTAGGTTTTATACTTGGTGAGTTGTCAATTTATTAAGTAAATTGAGCAAAGACTAAGAAAGTCTTATAGAACTGACCTGTATAAGTCCTACCAATTAATATTTTAGAGGTTTCATTCAGGCATTTTGGGGGCTGTAGTTGAATTGTATTTGATTATACTGAGAGGTGTTTCCAATATTTAGTCTAACCTCCATAATATATTATAGTGTAAGCGTACTGTGTATGAATTGTTGTATTTTTATTATATAATCCTATATTTGGATATTCTATATTCATATAATACTTTTATAACTGTTTAATATACTTTTTTAAAAGTTTCACATAATTTTATAATTTACTGTATATACTATATGAATATGTCTACACATAATGTGTCTGCATATTGTCTTTAGCTGACAATGTACAGTATGGATGACATGTTTCAGAGTTTGCACTGGATTCTACTTTGCATTTTATACTGTATATTCTGTATGTGTGACTGTGTGACTCTATGCTGTCTTCCAGCTCCTGTGTCAGAGCCAGCTGTGTTTCAAACGTGTTTGTCACCAGAACAAATGATGGTCACCTGCTCTTCAGAGGGAGATGTCAAAGAGTTCAGTTTGAGTTTAGACGGTTACTCACTGATGCAGACCAGAGCCCACAGTCAGTCTCTGAGTCGCATGACAGAGGACACACCATCACTGGCTTCAAACGCAACTGAACAAGACACACCCAGAGTTTCAAATATAAGCATCAGTTTATATGGTCAACTGACAGGAAACTTGATGTGCAATGTTCAAAACAATGTCAAGGAATGATCAAATTCCTCTTGTTGCTTTCTTTGGTTGATATCAAATCCCCACAGCTAATTCATGATTTTATTTTCCAAAAAAGAAAAAAATATCACACTTTTCTCAGTTGGGTGGTACAGGTCAGCTTTTAGACAAGTAGTCTCAGATTTAAAGATTTTTATAGTGAATGTCAGGGCTTTCCCTTTTCTGTAATGTACAGTCTAACACCTCAGTAATATCCTGTGGGTAGCAAGTACACATCTGGGATTTTGATCTGGTTTGTCCTTGACATTCTTTTTTTTATAAATTACACAACGGCAAATAGATCTCAGTGGATGAAATAAAAGATTGAGCAAGGTAGCCCTTACATTGACATATCTACATTAGGGTAGAAGAACTTCCTGTTGTTTTAAAATTATTACTTCCCACAAAGTGTTTCTGTGTGCATCAACAGTGTAACAGTCTGGCGTTTAAAAAAACACTGAACATTAATTACCATTAGATCCTGACAATACTGTTGCTGTGTTTAAAGAGATTTAAAGTGTTAATGATGATTAATGTTACTACTGCTGTACCATATACATACAAAGATGCACTAGAGATGCACCGATCGAAATCAGTTGGTTTTCAGCTGATCAGCCATGACCAGTGACCAGCCCCAATCAGTCTCATTTATCCCATTTTTCCACACATAGCCTCACTATGTTTCATGTCACGCACACAACAGCAGCTGTGGCACAGACAGTTTAGCCACACACATGTCAATGGCGTCATACCTCTACCAAAGAGTAAACACGCACAAGGTGCATACGGCGGCGTTGTGTTTGTCCACTACAATGGCGTCTACCAAAGAGTAACTTACACAGATACAAGATAGTACATAGGCGTTGTGGTTGTTCCTGTAACTATATCTTTTAGGCGGAAGAATGATTTTAGTCATTGGACGTCTGGATCTTAAGTTATCAGAGAAATAAACTGGGCAAACGTTAGCAGCAGCTCGGCTAACAGCCCATACCGGAAATCGGGTCGTCACCGTACATCGTCGGAGAAACAATGATTTTTTAAGGTGAAACAGCTTTAATTAGTATTTTTAACGATTTTAATCTGCATGCACATTTGTTTTGGAGAGGAGGAGACCTCTGCGGATAATTCGGCTCCAGGGAGAAACCGGCCCAACATCTGGATCTAAACTTATAAGAGAAATAAACCGAACAAGTGTTAGCAGCAGCTCGGCTAACAGCCTGTACCGGACGTTCGGTGGTCGCTGTACATCGTCGGAGAAACACTGTGTTTTTAGGTGAAACGGCTTTATTCAGTGTTTTTACATGTAATCTCCGGGTTCGTTTGTTCTGGAGAGGAGGAGACCTCCGTGGGTAATTCGGCCCCCGGTAAAAACATCCCGAATGATTAACACTGGAGTAATCCTATCCCGGTGAAGCTGGTTATTAACAACGAAGACAACGACTCCCATGATCCCTTGCTACTTCACACCGTCATCACACTCCGTCTTTGTTATTGTTTTGAATGAGAGACCCCTAGCGGCTGACATTACATATTGTGCGTTTAAATAGTTAAAGAACATACAGTTGAATTTCAATATTTCATTAAAGAAAAGTTACAAAATGTTTGTATGTGCTGTCAATTGTAGTTCTTAGACAGAAAGGACATGTATAAAATTCTTATAAAGAAAGAAAATCGAATTTGGATCGGAATCGGCAGGCCAGACTTTTAAAGAATTGGAAATTGGAATCAGCAAAGAAAATTGCAGTCTTTAATGTGCACAGCCTGCCTCTGATGAAGAAATTTCCACCATTCAATTCTAATTTACATTGTCTCTATATCTAATTTGAGTTCATATTTGTTTGTGTTTTCTAGCTGCCAACACTCACTTCCCTTCTGTGACTGTGGGTGTGATAGCAAGCCTTGCCACTCCACTTCTCCTTTTGGCGCTGTTTTTTGGTATCAAACATCTGCAAAAGAAAACAAGACCCATGAGTGTTACTGAGGGTAAGAGAAAGATTTTCTCCACATTCAAATGTCTTTATCTTCATTTTGTGTCATACTGACAAATATGCAGGTTTATCCAAATTAGTAAGCCATGTACAGTATACTTGACATTTCTGAAAGTAATTTTGCAAAGCATGGGCTACTGCAGTTTATAGATGTTGGAAAGCATCTGACGTAGCTCCTGCACTGCATCTAATGACGTGCACCATGAGAATATGATCAATATGCAAAAACTTATATTGTTTGAATCAATCAAAATTTTAAAAATGTATTTTGAATATTTTTAAAGTTTTGTTAAACCATTCTGTGGCAAGAGAGTTGAAAGCATGGACTGATTTTAAAAGGTCTCAAATACATTACCACACAACGATGACATACTTTGACATTGTTCAGTGTGATGGATTCTCTTTGTTAGATACATTTCAAGAGTCTGCTTTACTTCTTTCAGGTAATGCTGAAGATGAAATTGTCTACTCAGATGTTGTAGTGATGAAGAACAGGAGAAAAAACAGACCCAACTCAGATCAACACGCAGCTTAATTTTCTCCTGAAACATTATTCATGACTTTGCTTTAGCCTTTTGCAAGGGACTTCATATCCAAACCTAAGAAAATGTGGGATCATTGACTTTGTGTTTACAGTAGAAGAAAAATTTAAATAAAAAAAATGATTTCCCCGTCCAGACATTGTAATGCCAACAATCATGAAACAGCATCCTATTTGGTGACATCCATCATTTTTACCAGGCTTTACCACTAGCCAGTATGTAAACATGCAGTATATCAATAAAGTGTTATCTGACCTAGAGTACTATAGGGAGTCATTGTTTTTCTTAACATATCTACATATTGCAGTTTGGTGAAAAACAGTACTTAATTTCTACTTCATTTTTAAGCTACCATTTCATTTTTAATGCATTCATGCGGTTGCTTCTCAAATATAACAGTGCCTTTATGATTCTATTTTTCAGTGACTTTGAATGCTTTGTAACTGTGTGGCATTGTAAATTAATAAACATACCTGTATATGGATATAATTTATATATTTTTAAAAAATAATCAAGTGACAGCCCCAACCTAAACTCTAAAGTTAAGCTTACTGACCTTGCATCTAACTATCTATCTATCATCTAGAGATTAATAAGATTTAACTTTGTGTTTAAGACAAACAAAGAGAAAGCAATTGTCACTTACAGACAGTGGCACAGAGGTCAAAGGGAAAGTGCACTCTCACATGAAAAACATCAGATATGTATGACTGGTATAAGGCAAAGGTCCATAGCTAACTTTTGTCAGTTATTTAGGATATAGAGGAAATTTAACATGATGTTTAATGCTTATTTGATTCATGTGTTACAACAGTATAATATAACTTCCATCTACATAATCATTACAGCTCTAGTAAAATGTACACTTCAGTGAATAGTATTAACAGTGTGGTGTATAGACCAAACCTAAGTAAAACATTATTGATGCAATATTGTCAATATTACAGACAATCACAACATTTTAAAACAAGCTAATAGTTGTTGGTGACATGTGCATGTAACAGTCCAATTTGCATTGAATATAATATTTTTTTTCCTTTTGATTCTTCAGCAATGATTTTAAAATTGCAGAGTTACTTTGAGCATTTCTGAATTAGGTTCCAAATGTAACAGCTTTTTTGTTTTTTTGTTTTGTAATTGTGTGTGGCATTGTGGGAGACTGGTAAATTAATATATTGTATATAGAAGACTTTGTTCTGCTCATGAGCAATGCACTTCCTCTTCAGTGTTATGTTTCCTGTCTGCATTTTATCATACAAGCCAAGATCAAGTATAAAGTGCAAAAGCAAACAACATGGTCTTAAGGTTACCATACAATTAGGAAGGGAAAGCTGAAAATGCTTTGTTTCACAGTGGTTTGTAATTTGTAATTGGTCAGTGAGCAATGAAAAAGTGAATCTCATGGGTGACTGCAAAAACAGTTACTACCTGCCAGCTTTGAAGTAGGCTGACTTAAAAGCAGTGTAGTGATCTTCATCGACCACACGATGGGGCCATAAGCCATCACATGTAACTGCATAATGGCCACCAAAGGAAATAATCATCATTGTATCTTTGGTAAGAGTCCTTTTAACCACCACCGCCCATGTGATCAATAATAGTTGGAGTAGAAAAGGTCTTGTACATTAATTGAGTAGATTATAAACATTTTTTCAACTGGGATTATAAACATTTGGGATTATAAACTGCTGTGTCAATTAACAGATTCTGATATTTCTTTCTTGTTGCCTGGCTAATCCACTGGGCGGCAACAAAATGCATGTAGAGCTGAAACAGTTGTTTAATCAACTAATCAGTCAACAGATGATGAATCTGTAATAATTTGTGATAATCAATACATTTTCAAAGATTTCAAAGTTATGTTTTAAGACATCACCCAAAAATGCCAAACATTCTCTAGTTCCTGCTTCTCAGATGTATGGATTTTCTGCTTTTCTTTGTCATTTATGATAATTAACTGAGTATCTTTGCGATTTGGATTGCAAATGTACTGTAAACGGGCTTATGACCATTAAAACAAAATGTACTTACTGGAAAAACTGACCACTCACCTCCTTAGAGGGTCTAGTACAACCAAATACTAAACAAGACTTTTTAGGCGACCGAAATGTTATAATTAACTTTCATGAACTAAAAACACACTGATAACGACGGATAAGCCTATATTCTGTGAATCTGGGGTTAGGCCATGGTTATGTTACCTAACCAACGTTGTCCCTGTGATATAAGAACCACGCAGAGCTTTAGCAACAAAATGTAAGGCAAATGCCTGTCCTTCATTTCAGTTGCTGCACCTCTGTCTTTGTGAGGCAACTATTTTGCATTTAAGTGTTTTCTTAACATTAGAAATACTATGATGTGTCCTTGATTTTACTGCATTTTGTACAGTGTTTGGTAAGGCAAACATTAAAAATGATTTATTCATTAATGGAGGCTTTCTGGGGGCTGCATGTGTCTCATACAGGAGACCTGTAGCTGAGACCTGTTTCATATGGTTGATGGCAGAACTGACATATAAGCTACCTCACCAATTGTGCAAGCATTGCCCTTAAATATATGCGATTAAAAATATAGCAATAATTTCCACATATTAAAAGTAGGCTATGGCTTAAAATACATGTAGGAATTATTATATATGACTTAAGTATAGAGTATTTTTTGCTGTTAAGTTGGATGATGAAGAAACCACCTTAAAAAGTAATGCCAGACCGTTTCTGCTACCAAAGCAAAGAGCTGAAAAGTCGTTAATGACTGATTAGGTCTATCTGACTGAAATGTTGCATTTATAATCATGGGAGCCAATTAACAGTGTTGATTATTTCTTTTAATAAAAGACAAGCTTTCATTTTTATTTCCAGTTATCATCACATGGTTGTCTCATATTATTCTGAGCTGCAGTGATGGAATCAGAGGTTAAAATCATCCACACTGTCAGCTGTCACTCTGGGGATAAAATAAACTTTGCACAATTAAAATGTCCTCTTTATGGGATTAGTGTGGTAAACAATCTCTCCGTTTGTTAGAAGCTCTGTTTTAAAACCAGAATGGAAATAGCAAGTCTGGAACAATGAAATGTTTCCACTGACCTATTGCTCTCTTTTACTTGTCACTTTATTGTAACTCAGGACTTTTGTCTATCTCAGGATCCTGTAGGAATGATGACTCCATTGATCTGATTGGTCAGTGTTGACAGGTTGTGATCCAATCCTCTGAAGATCCTCTGTTCAGCCTCTGTTACCATGGTGATGTACCCCGTTAAGAAGTGAACTACTGTCGTAGGACTGAAAACCCAGAGTTAAACCTGAAGTTACCTCGCTAACCCCAAATCCTGTTTTGTAGTACAGGCCTCTGGTCATGGCGGTGAGTGAGTCAGTCTGGCAGTGTCGGACAGGTTGAGGCTGTGGTTCAATGCCAATTTTGACCACTTTATAGCGATTCAATACAACTTTTAGTTATTTTTTCAATATCTTTTGAGTTTAATAGGAATTATGGAGCTGTTTTTGTTTACATTTGTAACCCTTTTTTTGCTGAAATAAATAATTCAAAGTTTCGACAAGTTTGGAGTGCGTCTTGAAAACCACCACGGGCTCAAACTGTTACCCATTCAAGGCATCGCTACCCTCAGATGCCGGGACAAGCTGGAACACCTTCCAGAGATCATCCTGCCACGATGCTATATGAGCCCCCCTCTGGATCACCCCAGCTCTGCCAATACAAGGAAAACTCGACCTATCTCACATCAGAATACAAAATAATTTTCTTCTGAAACAATAATTCAATCACCAGCCCAAGCCTAAACCCTAACCATAACCTTGTTGGAAACCTCATGTTTAACCTTTAACATGAAATAATGATCAGGGATCACTGACTTTTGGGAAAAATAGTCACATTTTAACCTGCAGTGATTAGGATGCTTGTTACCATATCTATATTGCTCTATGGACTATTTCCAAAGTAAACAAGAATAGTTTTATTTTCTTTTGATTTTTTAGTTTCTGTTTTAATTGTGGGGTTGTTTTCTAAGTATTCATGAATTTGCTTCTCAAACATAACCATGTTTTTATATTTCATTTACTGTTTTCGCTTTGTAATTGTGTGGCATTGTATACATTTTTTGTGTGTTTTGTCCAATGTATTTTACAAGTATTTTTCAAATACACATATTCATAATATTCATATATTTTAAATCTAGTGTTTCATTCACCAAGGTCAAACAGAATAAAAAGGAGATATTTTAACTTCAGTTTCTGTGCAACTAATAAAAGCAAATGGAGTTGTGCTTGTAATTAGAAAATGGTCAGTAATTTAATAATAAAAAATATTGCTCATGGGTGACATCTGGAGGACTTATACTGTTGTTGCAGTAGTTACTAAGAGTCGAGTAGACTAACTGCATCGAACAAAGGATTTGTCTCCATATTTGTTCTGTTACATCTTAATGCCGCATTCGACACAATTGACCATCAAATCCTTTTGCAGAGAGTGGAACATTTAATTGGCATTAAAGGAACTGCACTAAGCTGGTTTCAGTCCTATTTATCAGACCGATTTCAGTTTGTACATGTTAATGATGAATCCTCCGTGAAGGCAAAAGTTAGACACGGAGTTCCACAAGGTTCTGTACTTGGACCAATTCTATTCACCTTGTATATGCTTCCTTTAGGTAATATTATTAGGAAACACTCCATAAAATTTCATTGTTATGCAGATGATACCCAATTAAATTTATCAATGAAGCCTGATGAAACCAATCAGTTAAACAAACTCCAAGCACACCTTAACGACATAAAGACCTGGATGACCTGCAATTTTCTACTACTAAACTCAGATAAAACTGAAGTTATTGTGCTTGGCCCTAAACACCTTAGAAACACATTATCTACTGATATAGCTACTCTGGATGGCATTACCCTGGCCTCCAGCACCACCGTAAGGAATCTGGGAGTTATCTTTGATCAGGATATGTCCTTTAACTCCCACATAAATCAAATCTCAAAGACTGCCTTTTTTCACTTACGTAATCTCGTAAAAATCAGGCACATCCTGTCCCAAAAAATGCAGAAAAACTAGTCCATGCATTTGTTACTTCTAGGCTGGATTATTGCAATTCCTTATTATCAGACTGCTCTAACAAGTGTCTAAAGACTTTCCAGCTGGTCCAGAATGCAGCTGCACGTGTACTGACTAAAACTAGAAACGGAGATCACATTTCTCCCATTTTAGCTTTGCTACATTGGCTTCCTGTAAAATCTAGAATAGAATTTAAAATCCTTCTCCTAACTTACAAAGCCCTTAATGGTCAGGCACCATCATATCTTGAAGAGCTCATAGTACCGTATTATCCCACTAGAACACTGCGCTCCCAGAATGCAGGCTTACTGGTGGTTCCTACAGTCTTTAAAAGTAGAATGGGAGGCAGAGCCTTCAGCTATCAGGCTCCTCTCTTGTGGAACCATCTTCCAGATTTGGTCCGGGGTGCGGACACCCTCTCTATGTTTAGGAGTAGGCTTAAAACTTTCTTTTTTGATAAAGCTTATAGTTAGGGCCGTCCAGGCTCACCTTGGATCAGCCCTTAGTTATACTGCTATAGGCCTAGACTGCTGGGGGACTTCCCATGATGCACTGAGCTTCTCTCTCCTCCTCCTCCTCTCCATCTGTATGCATTCATGTAACAACAATGCATGTCACTAACTTTGCTTCCTCCCCGTAGTTTTTTGTGCTTTCTCATCTCGCAGGAAAACTTGGGATGCAGGCTGAGCCTTCGCGGTCCTTCGCAGTCCTGTTGGCATCCTTCCCTGGCTATTGCTACTTATTGTTATTGTTATGATTTGGCGCCATATAGATAAAAATTGATCGATTGATTGATTGATTGAATTAATATGCTTCTCAAACATAACCATGCTTTTATATGATTTTATTCACTGTTTTTGCTTTGTAATTGTATGGTATTGTGTACATTTAGTGTTTTGTCCTGTGTATTTTATATGTATTTTTCAAATAAACATATTGATAACATTTGTATATTTTTAATCTAATATTTCATTCACCAAGGTCAAACAGAATGAAAAGAAGGAGATACTGTAACTTCAGTTTCTGTGAAACTAATAAAAGGCAAGTAGAGGAGAGTTCTGTATAATGTCCCAATGTTGCAGTCAGTAATAACATATAAAAGAGGAATACAACAATCACCTAAAACAACAATCAATACAAAAAATGTGTATCAGTACGAAGAGACAGAAGTACAAGCTCCAAGCAACAGATAATTTTTACCACAAGATGGAGACAAAAGTCCTCACATGTAACTAGATGATGGTAATGGAACAAAATCATAACAATACATTGAATTTGTTGTAACTTCTTGTAACTTCAGTATGGCTATTCAGATACTGGATTCATGCATACATTGATACTGGACTGATGCACTACACTGTCTCCACCCCAACCGTTACATCATGTTGGAGTCGTCCTACTGTTACAATCCACATGGGCTACATACAGTATGAGAAGGCCACTGTGCACTTTAAACAAGCAAAAGTACACTTTTTCCAGTCTTTGTTGCCATAAACTATACATGCATCGGTGATTCATTTCCACACTCAGATATTCTTGTTATGTTATCTGGGTCCACAGGGTGAGAGCAAAGTTGATGCTGTAACTTAACTCTAATTTTGATTATTTATATGTACTCTTAGCAAGATTGTGTATCTGTGCTCACAGCAGAGGTGAAGTGAGTCTCTCCTGTGAGAGTTTTAAGCCTGACCAGTTTTATTTTGCGTATTGTTATTGCTGAATAGATCACATGGCATATTTTGATAATTTGAGAAAAGCATTCAGCATCAAGTCATAATTAGCTTGTTTACTCTTCACTGTGTCTATTCTCCTACACAGATACTCAACCACAACATGATCACATGTCTCTCTTTCTCAGCCATCTTGACAGCTGTGGTTTTTAACAGACCCCCTCACACAATAGATTATCACGCCTAAGATGTTATTTCCGTTTGCATTTCTCTAAATGCATTTCTCTAAATGCAGAGCATGGTAAATAGTATACAGTAGATGATTTAAAAATAAACACCATGTCTGTATGTTGTATGAAGTGTTCATCTCTTTGTAGTGTCCTTTACAGTAATACAAAATCTCTCATCCTCCACAGCTTTAAGACATGCTTGCATATGAGTTGAGAGATAAAAACATAATAGGTTTTTATACAGCACATGGGTGTAAGAACCATTCAGAGTCTCATGTCTTTGTGAGTGAATATTTTGCATTTAAATGTTGTCTTAACTTTAGAAATACCATGATGTGCCCTTCATTACACTGCATTTTGTACAGTGTTTGGTAAGGAAAATATTAAAAATGATTTATTCATGGAGGCTTTCTGGGGGCTGCATGTGTCTTATACAGGACCCCTGTAGCTGAGACCTCTGTTTCACATGGTTGATGACAGAATTGACAAACGAGCCCTCTCACCCACTGTGCATGCATTGCCCTTAAAGAAATGTGATGCATGTTCTCACTGTTTCCTATTAAAATGAGTAAGGTATTTCAAGAATAATGTGTAATAATAAATTTAGAACTACACAAATGTACAAATGTTAAATCTGTATGCCATCTTTTCTTGTAGGCAGCTGACATTCACTAATCTGTGTGATATGTGTCTTGACTAATGGACTTACATCTTTTGTAGAGATATATTGAGACATCCTGGCAACTAAAATAAATAATAGTAGTGTAATTATATTCACACCACTACACACTAATCTTTTCCATTTCCAGAAAAAAGGTATTATCATCATCAGGTGTGATCTTTTAAAGTGGTTAATATCTAAATGCTGTAATTATCTGTAGAATTCACGTTAGCTAAAAAACACTGATGTGCCCTAATCTCCTTGATAGTATGTTGTAAATGCATTCAGAAAGTCATCCAGGTAAGTGTAGCCATTCACATAACAGCTTAGACAATGCATGACAATTCAGAAATATGAACTAAAGACAACAGAAAATACCCTCTTGGTCTCAATACTGCAAGAGGCTCAGTTACTTTAGTAAATTCAAATAGGATAAGAAGCAGTGTGATTCAGAAGTACTTTGCTTAGAGCAAATAACTGCTTCCTTGATTCTCTCCTCACAACAAAACCAGAAACAAACCCGCCTGCTGACAGTGGAAAGTTCACAGGTCCGTGAATAAGCCACAAAGAAGACACCTCATTGTAAAAGTGGTGAGTGAATTTTAAATTTTGAGCCAGTTATTGGAGTTACAGTGTGCAGAAAAAAGTGTAATATTTTATTACTTGTTACATGATTTTTACAATTTCTAAAAGAAGAAATGAATTCTTATGACTAAAACTGTCTTTTAAGTACTCAAATATTACAAACATGGTATCTACATTGTCCAAGCATAATGTTTCTGTAAGCGTCTTTTTAATTTAACTGAAAAAAAACTTGATAGTACGTTCAAAAAGATCACATATGAAACTGAGCTACTTTTAATTAATTGATTGTTCTGCCTACATGAGAAAATCACCATGCTTTAAAGATAGTTTGATGTGTGTTTCAACAGAAAAATGATGTTCATCTACATGATCCTCACAGCTCTGCTGCCAACAGCAAAAGGTACAATTTAGGGTAATTGTGTAGTTGATCATTGAACAAAATCATTAAAGATTTACTGATGCAATATTCAAAGAAATTAAAAATAGCTACTGTACACACACACATACATATATACATATATATATATATAAAAATTGTATGTTTGCTTGTCTCTAATAGGGTTTATGAAATGTAATCTATCTGAACCTACTCAAGGTCGGCAGTGTGTTGGAGTACATGGGGAGCCGCTGATTTTTTACCTGCCGACTGATGCAACAAAGATAATGTTGAAAAAAGATGATACTACCATTTTAAAAACATTAAATAATAAGGTAGTTGAGTTGGATAAGGAGTACCAAGGTCTCAGTGCACTCTTCACCAATGGAACATTAAGGCTGGATAATGCAAGGAAGAGACACTCTGGATTTTACGTGTGGGAAATATATAAGTCTGATGGTAAATTATCACACGAACTCATCATGCACCTAGAAATACAAGGTAGGATTTTTTTTTAAATGTATTTAAATACTTTTATAAAATACAAACCATGGTCAGTACCAACTTGAAAAAATGTACTGTAAACCTAAACAAATGAATGCAAACAGAGACATATTTATACTTGCCAACTATATGACTTATTAATTATTAGATTGCATTAATGTATCTGTGTCAAACATTGCTTATAGAATTGTGTGTTAAGGTCTTCAAACTGTATATTTTATATCTAAATTGGGATTATGAATACAATATTTGTAATTTGTAGTTATTTTAAAACAGCAATTTCCCGTAAGTTCCTACATATAAATGCGGCTTGTTCTTTCTCTTATTTAACAGTATTATGAATACAATGATTTTAAGTGCATTCAACTCTAAGTATATAACTTGTATTTATGCCTGTAATACATTCATTAAAACTGCAAGACTTAGAAATATTTTTAAAATATGTAGGTTTTATACTTGGTGAGTTGTCAATTTATTAGGTAAATTGAGCAAAGACTAAGGCAGTTTTATAGAACTGACCTGCATAGGTCCTACCCTAATTAACATTATACTTTTCAATTTTTGTTGAAAATATTTTAGAGGTTTCATTCAGGCATTTTGGGGGCTGTAGTTGAATTGTATTTGATAATACTGAGAGGTGTTTCCAATATTTAGTCTAACCTCCATAATATATTATAGTGTAAGCGTACTGTGTATTAATTGTTGTATTTTTACTATATAATCCTATATTTGGATATTTTATATTCATATAATACTTTTATAACTGTTTAATATACTTTTTTAAAAGTTTCACATAATTTTATGATTTACTGTATATACTATATGAATATGTCTATACATAAGGTGTCTGCATATTGTCTTTAGCTGACAATGTACAGTATAGATGACATGTTTCAGAGTTTGCACTGGATTTTGCTTTGCATTTTATACTGTATATTCTGTATGTGTGACTGTGTGACCATATGCTGTCTTCCAGCTCCTGTGTCAGAGCCAGCTGTGTTTCAGACATGTTTGTCACCAGAACAAGTGAAGATCACCTGCTCTTCTGAAGGAGATGTCAAAGAGTTCAATTTCAGTTTGGACGGTTACTTACTGATGCAGATTAGAGCCTACAGTCAGTCTCTGAGTCGCATGACAGAGGACAAACCATCACTGGCTTCAAACGCAACTGAACAAGACACACCCAGAGTTTCACATATAAGCATCAGTTTATATGGTCAACTGACAGGAAACTTGAAGTGCAATGTTCAAAACAATGTCAGCAAAGAAGAAACAGTTATCCAGCTGACAAGCTGTAAAGGTACTGTATCTCAAGGAATGATCAAATTCCTTTTTTTTTTTTGTTGCTTCCTTTGGTTGATATCAAATCCCCACAGCTAATTCATGATTTTGTTTTCCAAAAAAGAAAAAAATATCACACATTTCTCAGATGGGTGGTACAGGTCAGCTTTTAGACAAGTAGTCTCAGATTTAAAGATTTTTACAGTGAATGTCAGGGCTTTCCCTTTTCTGTATATGTACAGTCTGACACCTCAGTAAAATCCTGTGGGTAGCAAGTACACATCTGGGATTTTGATCTGGTTTGTCCTTGACATTCTTTTTTTTAAATTACACAACGGCAAATAGATCTCAGTGGATGAAATAAAAGAATGAACAAGAAATAGTTCAGAAAGCTCTTGGTAGCCCTTAGATTGACATATCTACATTAGGGTAGAAGAACTTCCTGTTGTTTTAAAATTATTACTTCCCTCAAAGTGTTTCTGTGTGCATCAGCAGTGTAACAGTCTGGCGTTTAGAAAAACACTGAACATTAATTACTGCTAAATCCTGACAATACTGTTGCTGTGTTTAAAAATTTTTAAATTATTAATGATGATTAATGTTACTGCTGCTGTACCACATGCATAAAAATGTGCACAGCCCCTGTCTGATTTTGGCAAGAAATTTCTGCCATTCAACCCTAATTTACATCCTCTCTATATCTAACTTGGGTTCATATTTGTTTGTGTTTTCTAGCTGCCATTACTCACTTCCCTTTTGTGACTGTGGGTGTAATAGCAAGTCTTACCGCTCCAATTCTCCTTTTGTCGCTGTTTTTTGGTATCAAACATCTGCAAAAGAAAACAAGACCCATGAGTGTTACTGAGGGTAAGAGAAAGATTTTCTCCACATTCAAATGTCTTTATCTTCATTTTGTGTCATACTGACAAATATACAGGTTTATCCAAATTAGTAAGCCATGTACAGTATACTTGACATTTCTGAAAGAAAATTTTGCAAAGCATGGTCTACTGCAGTTTATAGATGTTGGAAAGCGTTTGTGGTAGCACCATGAAAATCAATATGCAAAAACCTATATTGGTTGAATCAATCAAAAAGTCAAAAATATATTTTGAATATTGTTAAAGTTTTGTTAAACCATTCTGTGGTAAGAGAGTTGAAAGCATGGACTGATTTTAAAAGGTCTCAAATACATTACCACACAACAGTAACATACTTTGACATTGTTCAGTGTGATGGATTCTCTTTGTCAGATACATTTCAAGAGTCTGCTTTACTTCTTTCAGGTAATGCTGAAGATGAAATTGTCTACTCAGATGTTGTAGCGATGAAGAACAGAAGAAAAAACAGACCTGACATGGATCATCATGCAGCTTAATTTTCTCCTAAAACATTATTCATGACTTAGCTTTAGCCTAAATCCTAACCTTAACTTTGCAAGGGACTTCATATCCAAACCTAAGAAAATGTGGGATCATTGACTTCAGGTCTACAGTAGAAGAAAAAATTAAATAAAAAAATGATTTCCCCGTCCAGACATTGTAATGCCAACAATCATGAAAAAGCATCCCATCTGGTGACAGCCATCATTTTTACCAAGCTTTACCACTAGCCAGTAAGTAAACGTGCAGTATATCAATAAAGTGTTATCTGACCTAGAGTACTATAGGGAGTCATTGTTTTTCTTAACATATCTACATATTGCAGTTTGGTGAAAAACAGTACTTTATTTCTACTTCATTTTTGAGCTACCATTTCATTTTTAATGCATTCTTGCAGTTGCTTCTCAAATATAATTTGAATTTATGATTTTATTTTTCAGTGACTTTGAATGCTTTGTAACTATGAACAATAAAAACAATAATGTAAACAATTATCAAAAGACAGCCCCAATCAAAACCCTAAAGTTACGCTTACTGAAGACCTTGTATCTAACTATCTATCTAACATCTGGAGATTAATAAGATTTAACTTTTTGTTTTAGACAAAAAAAAAAAAAAAAAGAGAAAGCAATTGTCATTTGCAGACAGAATAGCACAGAGGTCAAAGGGAAAGTGCATGAAAAACATCAGATATGTATGTATGACTGGTATAAGGCAAAGGTCCATAGCAAACGTTTCTCAGTTATTTAGGATATAGAGGAAATTTAACATGATGTTTTAATGCTAATTTGATTCATGTGTTACAGCAGTAAAATATACCCTCCATCTACATAATCATTGCAGCTCTAGTAAAAAGTACACTTCAGTGAATAGTATTAACAGTGTGGTGTATAGACCAAACCTAAGTAAAACATTATTGATGCAATATTGTCAATATTACAGACAATCACAACATTTTGGAAAAAAGTTAACAGTTATTGGTGACATGTGCATGTAACAGTCCAAATTACAGTGAATATAATACTTTTATACTACTTCCTTTTGATTCTTGAACTAAGATTTTAAAATTGCAGAGTTAATTTGAGCATTTCTGAATTAGGTTCCAAATGTAACAGCTTTTTTGTTTCCTTTTGTTTTGTAATTGTGTGTGGCATTGTGGGAGATTAGTTAATAAATACATTGCATACAGAAGACTTTGTTCTGCTCATGAGCAACGTGTTTCCTCTTCAATGTTATGTTTCCTGTCTGCATTTTATCATACAAGCCAAGATCAAGTATAAAGTGCAAAAGCAAACAACACAGTTTTAAGGTTATCATACAACTGGGAAGAGAAAGTTGAAAATGCTTTGTTTCACAGTGGTTTGTAATCTGAATTGGTCAGTGATGTAACTATAAAAAAGTGAACCTCATGGGTGACTGCAAAAATTGTTACTACCAGCCAGCTTTGACGCAGGCTATTGAGTTGAAAGCAGTGTAGTGATCTTCATCGACCACACGATGGGGCCATAAGCCATCACATGTAACTGCATAATGGCCACCAAAGGAAATAACCATCATCATTGTATCTTTGGTGAGAATCCCTTTAACCATCACAGCCCATGTGATCAAGAATAGTTGGAGTAGAAAAGGTATTGCACACTGATTGAGGATTGTGATTATAAACATTTTTCATTTGGGATTATAAATTGCAAATCAGTTAATTAACAGATTCTGATATTTTTTTTCTTGTTGCCCGGTTTATCCACTGGGCGGCAACAAAATGCATGTAGTGCTGAAACAATTAGTTGTTTAATTGACTAATCAGTCAACAGAAAAAAAATCTGTATTAATTTCTGATAATCAATAAATTTTCAAAGATTTGTTTTAAGACGTTTTTCACCCAAAAATACCAAATATTTTCTAGTTCCTGCCTCTCAAATGTGAGGATTTGCTGCTTTTCTTTGTCATTTATGATAGTAAACTGAATATCTTTATGATCTGGACTGCTTGGACAGCAAAATATTTTGCTGAAATAATACTCACCAGAAAAAAAAATAGTTGTCGATTGTTTAGCTAACTAAAAAGTTTAGTTTTTCTATCCTTAACCATTAACACAATCTTCCCTTAACATTAACCAAGTACTTTAGGTACTTTTAACTTAACCACAGAGGTGGCATATCAGTAAAGGCATATATGAGTCTTTTTAGAAACTGTCATATGGGTCATTTTAGAAGACACTGACAAGAGCCCTACTGGGTGACTGCCCCATGATCATGAACAACCTGACACTGTAGGAGAACTCAGTGCTACCCCTTCCTCTGATTTTTTGAGTTCAAACATATTGAATTAGTTGCATTCATTTAAACAGTTTTTCAAAGACAGATTTCCTGCATCACTTTCTTGATTAACTCCCTTCATCATGTCAGACAACAATGACAGGTCAATATATACAGTTATTGCTAGAACAAACAACTTACCACATTTATACTGTAAGGAAATCCCTTTTTCCATAAGCTTCATGTAAGAAAGTGTCTGTCACTCTTTGGGCAGAAGAGGAACTGAGGAAGAGAGAGGATGGGGGAGGTTTAGCAGAGTGTAATGGGTGATGATTGTGACCTCTGCGCATGGTTCCCTGTAACAACTACTCACTCTCACATCATTTATTATCCCTAACTCCACTACACTGTAGTGCAAACCACATCCATCTACTCCTTAAGAGCTGCCTTGGTCTCTCTATGTTAAGCCTTGTTGCAGTCTCTTTTGGTTGTTCATTGAGATGATTTCTTTAACTCTGTCTCTCCAAATCTGCTTTTTACATATCTTACTCTTCATATCAATAAAGGACAGAATATGCTGAGTGAGCAGCTTGTTTTGCACAGTCATCACAATAACCATCATGGTTTCACATGGATTTACCCTATGAGTTAAGTTAATATTTTGAAATTCTTGTAACACTTTTCAAATTCTCACATACAATAAAATACACAAAAATAAACCAATAAACCTTAAGACTTGGACTGTTATTTGTCATTCATATCACTTTACAGCCCATCATCTCACTCTTTTTTTCTTGCTCTATTTTTTAAACATGAATGTCTCTAAATGATGGTGGATAACAAGACGTTTACTATCATATCACTGGTAGGGTGTTTTCAAAGGGGGATTCCCATTCCATCCTACAGTCTTCTGTCCACCATCTGTCTTTCCATAAGCACCATACTACAACACAGTATATGCCAGCCCTCACCCACAGCCACATTTGAAACTGACTTTACACTTAGGTCATATGGAATAACACTTATGGCTTTCCCTACTTTCTCCCCCTGCCACCCTCCGTCTCTCCCCCTCTGTGTTTTATGGGGTGACTGCAGTAGAGAGAAGGAGGGCTTCCCCCTCTCCCTGAAACCCCTGCTTAGAGAACATGTGGCCTGGGAATAATTGGGTTACAACCGCAGCAGTCCAATGAGTTGGCCTTGATTTGGAGAATGACTCCATTTACTTTTGTCTGACTGCCTGCTGCTTCCACAGCTGCAGCTTTTATCCTCCATTCAGGCTCAAGATTTTACTGTATAGGCCTGGCAGACAGCCAGATGAGAGAGTGGAACACAACCCGAGCATTAATATACTAACCCACATTCACTGAGAATAGTATGGTCCCTTCTTTTATAGTAGAATACTCCTTGCTTCAAGAATTTATTCAAGGAAAATTTGTGACTTTATATTGTAAAATGTTCATTCTTAACCTAACGGTCACCATAAGAAGTTAGAATACACACACACATCATTCATATATATATATCTCCCTACCATTATGTCACTCAACCTCACAAGTTGAGTGCAGTGATGGTAACTCAGTCAAACTACAACTGCTGATTTCAAATTTGAACATTTTATACGGAGCTACGATACAGTCCCTCCCAATTTTGATTAGGCTACTTTATTTCCTCATTTTCTGGCGCCAGCAAAACAGACTTCCCTTTTTTCAGCTGAGAGTAGCATCTTAATTTTGATTGTGCATTTTATTGAGACAAAACGTAATTTCAAAAAGACATTAGCCATAGCAGGAAACACACAGCTGTATCTAATAACATTAATGGTGGTCAGTAAGCCATGCCAGTGCAGCACGCTATTGTTAATGAAATTAATTAACTTCCCTGATGTGTCAATACTAGCTATCTATCAACAATTACAGTGTGACAATGGCATAAATGTTGGCATTGCCAGAGTAGGCCTATATTTTTCAGTGTATGATACTTAATACATGGTCAGAATTGGTGTGAAGTTGGGACACAGCCAGCTGTAGTGTTTGTCAGTTAGGCAGCAACATGCTCAACTTAGTAATATGTATCAGTTTTTACAGCAATAAGTAGCTTAAGGACTACAATTTCAAATTCAGTATTTATCACACTACAGTTACCAGTTAGTTATGTAGTTGGTTAGTGGTGGCCAGAGTGGGTCTTGGTCGTGTTTGGTGCATTAGCAGAGGGAAGGAGAAGCAGTTAGCGTCTGTGAAGAGAGAGTAGGCCTTTGGGTCACTCCAAAATTATCACCCCTACTTTTTTTCATCTTGATATTCAGAGAGGAATACATATTTAACAACTGAGTGAATACATAACAGGTGGTCTATCCTCAAGTGAAGACAGAAGGACAGGTAGCCTAGTCTTGATCAGCATGTTGCTAGGTTACCACTGAAATCTCAGGAGAACATATGTCATGTTTATTGTACATCAAAAATGCATTTTCCTTGCTAATTTATGTTGCTTATAAAATACTGATAATAATAATAATAATACTAATAATAATAATAATAATAATAATAATAATAATAATAATAATAATAATAATGTATGGTGCAACTTGCACAGGAAAAGAACTAGGCTAATAATTAGAGGAAAACACTTAAATTGAATGAGATGGTGGCTCTGTAGTGGAACCTCATGAACCGGATTATAAAATATTTCTCACTCATGTCACCCCACATTGATTATAAACCATGATCTGCCCTGAATATCGTGATAAAAGTTCTAGTATGACGGTCCTGGAGAGGTTAAATCTATTATACTAAACTCATAAAGTGCCAGGAAGAGAGGAAGAAATGTCCACCAACAACAGATTTCAAGGCAACTGGTGAAACAATAGTGGATGCCCTGGTTAACCTTCCTATTAAAGCAAAATATGTTAGTTCTCACAGTCATTCTTGTTGTTTTGTCTTCATGGCAACCTCACAACATTCCCTGCCTGTTGATTGGCTCACCACACGTTAATGACACCAGAGGTCAAGGTGCAGAAATTGGTCACCAGAAACTGTCAGATGCTTTCAACAATGTGTGCTTCATGAGCCAAGGTTGTGGCAAAAGGTTTCCACATGCTGTCTGTCTTCCTTATCGGAAACTTTCCAGGCCAAAAATCTCCCAACCCTTTTTTGCTTTCCACTTGGAACACAGTAGCTGTTGGTTTCTTCTCAGCTGGATATAAGATAAAAGAGGGTCAAGGTCTGTGAACATTGTTATTAATGTTTCCATATTCACCTTTGGAATGAGCAGTGGCTGGGTTGGTCTCAGTCAAACTCTCAAGGTCATTCAGACAATGACGGCTCTTATCTCCAAACAAAGGCTCCTTGGTCAGTGAAGTAGGTGAACACCCTGACACGCCCATTTAAGAGGCACTAAGAGACTGGGCTGCTAAGAGGGGGAAATGCCTGTAAGTACAGCACTTAATTAAAAGAAATGAATGATAAAAACAGCCTTGGAGTTACCACCGCCCTTATGAAATAAACACAAATTAGGCCTTAAATGAAACATTAATTTAGTTTGACAAAAACACTTCTTTACTGTGGTTTAATCCAATTAACTTTTTAAATGTTACTAAAACAAGCCTCAAAGCTTTGCCACCCATTATAACCTTTCATGGTCATTGCCAAGCCGAATTGTAAATGAATAAAATGTTCAAGTAAGTGTTCATGTCAGTGTAGAACACAATAGGTCCAGTGTAGTCTCTGTCCAAAAAGGGAACCTCTTTGATACACATGCAGAACCTGCCGGAAAGTATTGTGTCATTGGGATTTCAGAGTAAAGTCTCATGGTGCACGAGAGGAATGAGACATTAAGTAGCTTAGTAGGCCAACTGGGATAGTCATTTAGACAAGCCCACACAAGCTCGAAACATGCCTAAATATCTATCTATGATCATCTACATGATCATGTAAACAAACAGACACACGTGCACACCCGGTAGTTTGAAGAAAAACATGTTCTCGTACATTCAGTCACTGTGTCTCACCCACATACACAAACACACTCAGCTCTTTAAAGCCCCTGCCCATGGAAACCAAGCAAACAAGTTCTCACATTTGGCAGGCAGGCAGCTGTCTGGCTTCCGTCTATTGGAACTACTGTACAAAGCTGTTGTGTCAGATGTATGACCGAACATCATACAAGACTGACTCAACCATTAAACCGCTGTAAGGGTGGTGAGGTAACTGTCATAGATACATTTGCCCTAGATTTACTTTACTTTGGGTGATTATTTGAAAAGGAGAAGATAAATGGCACACAGATTAAAGCATCAAGTTATATAAATGTCTTGCTGCAGCCTCTTACTCTCTATGGATTGATTGATTTATTTATTTTTTTTGATTCATGCAGATGTTATTGTAAGCTTTTGTGTGAGCTGTGGCGGTGAGCTGTTTCATATTTTGGCCACGATAACTGGATAAATGAAGTCAATAGTAGAATTTAAGGATTTTTGGGCTCTATTGTGGAGGAGCTACACTGTCATTTTTCTAGAAACCCATCTAAAAACTGGCTAGTGATGTTACAAAGGAATGTCTGGGCTTAGCATTAGAGGCTAGCAAAATTTCTGTTGTGGATGGAGTTGACAGCCACAGGCTTTAATAGAACTATTTTCATCCTGTGTTGTCTACTTTTAGCTAACAGTGAGTTCACTTACTATATAATAGTTTAAACCAGGATACTTGGCTTGTATTAAGGAATCATGTTATCCATTTTTTTGGGCTAAGTGAAGCATTTTTCTACCTCATTATAGGCGTTGAGTTGTTCTGATTGCCTGGTTTTGGCTGTGGAAAATGCTCTGCTTTAGGTAGCCAAACCAACAGATCACACATTACTATTTCAATTTTCCTGTTTGACTTATTTTCTCATAGTTGCGGCACAGCTTGACTTGGTGATTGTGGATGAAAAATGTGATGGTATAATAATTGTACACAAATGTCAATGGCTTTTGGTAACTGTATGATCTCTCGGACTGTCTCAACCTCATTACTTTTTTGTACTTGACCTTTTTTGTAACAAAGTCCACATCAACTTAATTATTAAAAATAAGTTTAAATTCAGTTTTTGTTACAGTTTGATGCTATATGATGAGTTGTTCTCAATACCGCAGGCAGGGCTCAGTGGGTTTGTTCTCTGGGACGATAAACCAGATGAAACTGTAAAATAAGTGTAAATGTATCTTTTCATTTTCTAGAAGTCGGGAACTTATCTATATCATTAGTTTTAATGATTTATTGTTCTGCACAAGAGGGCCCATGTAACAGTTAGTTGAAGGAAATGCCAAAGTTTGAGTCATTTGTTGTTCCTCTCTCTCTGTCTCTTAAAGCTTTGTCTATGCAACAAGGTTAAGATTGACCCAGAAAAGTTTACAATAATCCTATAGATATATAACTAGTACACACTGCAACAGCTACAACTGAAGTTGTTTTTTGCTCTTACAATACATTCATGTTTTGGAGCCCAAGTTCGGCGATTTGAACGTCGCCATCTTTGAATTTTGGAGCCAGAAGTGATCATATTTGGATGAGAAGGTGGAGTTATGCCTAGCTCTAGCTGCTAGCTTGGTGAGCACGGTCATTTACAGTCTATGGTGAACTTTTAGCTGTGATAATACTGATGCTAGTTCAAATTTTCGCTAGCGAAAAAAGAACTTAAAACCATTAAAACCAAGTGTACTTACCGGATAAACTGAACAGCTGACTCTTTACGGGATCTTTTAATACAACCAAACGCAGAACGAGGCTTTTTGGGCGACCGAAATGTTTCAATGACTATCATGAACTGAAAACACACTGTGAAATAGCGGCACCTACTCTGTATCCTGTGACTCTGGGGTTACGCCATGGTTACGTTACGTAATCAATGTTGTCGCCTTGGTAGCGACCCACTTGTCAATCACAACGTAGTCACGCCCTAAAGCATACGCTGCTTTATCGTCTATTTTACTCTAAATGGGGCTATAATTTACAAAATAAACAGTATGCTGTATTGGATAAGACTTGAAATTAGTGATTGAGACCATAAACCCATAAGCAAAACATTTACTGAGGTAATAAATCAAATGAGAAGAGGGGTCATTTTCTCATAAACTTCTATACAATCGGACATCTTTTTGCAACCAGTGGAGTCGCCCCCTGTTGGTCCTTAGAAAGAATGCAGGTTTAAGGCACTTCCACGTTGGCCTCACTTTTCAGACCGAGAGCTACCCACTATTGGTTTTACTTAATTTGACTCAAGTAAACTACAGAAATATTAGCAGTAAATAAAAGTAAAAGTGCTCACAATATAAAATAGCACCATTCAGAGTGCCATGTTTATCATATATTATGATTATCAGACATATGATTCATTATGAGTAAAGTAAGTAAAGGTTTATTTGTATAGCACCTTTCACAGATACAAAATCACAAAGTGCTTTACGTTAATGAAAAACATATTATTAAAGGAAATATTAAAAATATCAATGACAACAGACAGCACAGGGCTGACAAATCACAGCAACAACAAATCAATGAGGACAGAAACACATAAACAAGTACAGACATTGCGAAACACAGACGAGGAAATAAACTAAAAGAGCAATAAATAAAGTGGAGCAGCTATTCAGACAGGCTAACCAAAAGCCTGTCTGAATAAAAACGTTTTCAGCTGTTTCATAAAGATGTCACAAGAGTCTAGGGATTGCAACAATAAGGGGAGAGCATTCCATAGACTGGATGCAACAGCTTGAAAAGCATGGTCACCTCAGGTTTTAAGTGGGTTTGAGGGACAGACAATTATTTTTGTTCTAAGATCTAAGAGCCTGATTAGGCATATAATGGAGTAGGAGGTCAACAATAAACTGGGGTGTTTGACCATGCAAGGCTCTAAAGGTTAGCACCAGTATCTTAAAATGGATCCAAAATGTAATTGGAAGCCTGTGAAGAGAGGATAAAATTGGCATGATATGCGATCTCTTGTTATTTCTAGTTAAAAGCTGAGCAGCCAATTTTTTGACAGTTTGGAGATGGTTCAAAGAAGTTTTATTTTAACAGGTAAAAAGAGCGTTACAATAATCTAAACAAGAAGAAATAAAAGCTTGAATAATCATCTCCATCTCAATCTTGGTCACCACAGACCTTGATTTAGCAATGTTCCTCAACTGGAAAAAGCATGAATGCATAAACTGGCTGACATGATTGTCAAAGGACAGGGATTGGTCAAAGATGACATGTAAATTTCGAAGGTTATGCTGAACACAAACACTTAACAACCCCATATACTGCTTGATGTTTGGGTTAAAAATTTCAGGAGCAATTATAAGAGCTTCTGTCTTACTTACATTTAACTGAAGGCAGTTGTCAGCCATCCAAATCTTGATGGCATCCAAACATTCACTTAAAATGGACAATTGATTACTGTCATCAGGTTTAAAAGAACAATACAACTGAATATCATCGGCATAGAAATGATAAGAGATGATGATGTTATAACAGCTAATAATCTATCCAAGAGGCAGCATATAAACAGAACAACATAGGACCCTGTAAACACCGCATTACAAAGGTGCTGTGTCTGACATGAACTGACGTAGACCAAAAACTCTTATCAGCAAGATAGGATGAGAACCAATCCATGGCACACCTGGAAATACCCACTAACTGGTTTAGCCTATTTAATAGAATATCATGATCGACAGTATCAAAAGCAGAGCTGAGGTCAAGTAACACCAATAATGAGCATTTCCCATTATCTGCAGCCATTATAATGTTGTTAGTGACTTTAAGAAGAGCCGTTCCTGTTGAATGCAGTTTATGAAAACCTGATTGAAAGGAGTCATACAGGCTATGTGTTCCTAAAACATTTATAAGCTGCTTGGTGACAACTTTTTCCAGCAGTTTGGACACAAGAGGCAGCTTAGATATAGGTGTATAATTCATTGGGAGGGTGGGGTCTAAATTTGCTTTTTCAGCAAAGGCTGAACTATAGTATGTTTAAACTGGCTAGAGTCGGAGCCGGTTGAAAGGGAGAGATTGATCATGGCTACAATAGTGGAGCCAATTGAATTAAAAACAGTTAATTCAAGTAGAGTAGATGACAGTTTAGTTTAGTCTTTCATTTTTTCCATCTACTTTCAGGCACACGGTTCAGAGTTACACCATCCTGTCTCCATCCTGAGCAAGATGTAAATTGGTAACAAATACAGTATGTCCATGCAGCAGAGCAGTGTGCTAACAGAGCACAGGATTTATAATCCTGAGCCTCTCCCATAAAGGAGGCAGGTGATCTGAGGCCTCTACCTGATCCAATACCAATCTTGAATAATTTTATGCGCATGTGAAAATACAGGGATGTTTTTTGTGGCACTGAGTGACTGGTGTTGAGTATTACAGTACATATGAAACCCTGAGCGTTTCATTTGTACTTCATTCAATTGATTAGAGTAATTCAAGAAATTTCGTGCATATCATCTTCTAGTTGGCAAGGTGAAGGGCCGTATTTTACCAATAAATCACATTTTGAAGTGAATATGATTTGAGAGAGAAAGAGAAGGACACACTAAGACTTTCTGTTCTTCTTCTCCAGGGCATCGAGCAGCAGCAGAGTGAGTCAGTGCATCTGGACCACAGATCCCGCTCCCACTCATCTGTGTTCATAGCCAAGGATTTGGTTTGTTGAAACTAGAAGTTCACACCATGATGTGCATTTAAAATATGTAAAAAAAACCAATATGTAAATAATTGTAAATAATTAAATGATGTCCAATTTACAGTACTATAGCTGAATCAATTGCAGAATTTCACACACATACAGTCTTGTGATGTCAAATATCTCTTATCTTTTGTCTGTGTCCCATTTGTGAAATACGTTACTTGTACGCACTTGTCCTTGGCTAACCGGTTGCACTCCTCTTTTTTTTATCCTTTATTTAGCTTACCTTAGACAAGATAACACACACTGACATTTGAAATAATCTGTCATCATTATAAACCTCCTCTCAGTCTGATTTCAACATTCAACCCGTCTGTACCTTTGTGCAGTTTCACCAGAAAAACAAGAGACAACATTAAAACCAAATTTCAAGTGCTCTGCTTCCTGGAAGATATTTTTCTTGGTGGGGTAGGTTGGCCTCTGAAATAACATTCAGATTAGGTAACATTAAACCTTTGCTCTGAAACTAATCAATATTAATGAAATTCTGATGGCTGCCAGCTCCTCAGGGCAGGACTCACAATGCCAACTCAGTGATAGGTAGAAAAACTGGTGGGCTTTACCGTTTCACTGTGACCAAATTTAACATACATGGGTCAGATAGCATTTGCAAATAGCTCTTTGTATCTGTTTTAGATTATAATATGATGCAGGAAGTACTCACTTCTTCATGTTTGACAACCATTGCAACACAATGCGAACCTTCCTGGTGCAGTTATCCTCACCTATTTTTCACTCCAACTATGTTAATGGAGTTTCCCAGCTGCAAATCTCAATTTAATGTGGTGAATTGGAAGAAGACCACGAGATCTTCACTCTTGAATGCACACAAATAGACTTTTAAGCCCCAAGTTTGAGTCATTAGTCTGAATGTGGAGATGAGCTCATGTTTGCTAGTGACATGGTTTCATCCGGGCGGTCTGTTAAAAACCCCCCACACATCCGCGGATGGATTGAACATTATGTCACATTAACACAACTATAATTACACAATCCCTGTCATTTACACAGGGGTGGATTACTGTAAACTGTGTGGGTGTGTGTGTGATGGTTTTGGTGTTCTCAGTGTAGTGCTTTTTATGAACTGTCCACATTGTGGTTAGTGACTTTGAAAACCATGTTTTTTTAAATTGGTTTTCATGGATTTATTTTGCTTTCTTCTGACGTGAATCCGGTAGATATAGTCAATTGAACATGATAGAAAGCATAGTTCATGACTCTTTATCAGTAAAACATTTCTTACTGTGACCTTGTTTTTTGAGTAGATATGTCATTGTTTTTGAAGGCCTAAATAATTTTAGTATCGGGATGACTTTAAATGATAAATGTTTCTGAAGCTATAAGAAGAGCTGTACCTAATTATAAATAATGGGAAGCAACATTTTTAATAGCCTTTGTTGAAAAACAGTGAATCTTAACATAAAACAAAAGATGTAATGAATTTCCTGGAATTTAAGGAATGTTAAGGAACATTACATTCTTGTATGTTAAACTTGTGATATTCTTCGATTCGTAGATATTGTATTCCTTCTAGTTTATCATTTACTAACTAACATCCGTTGTTGGCAGCAGTACAACAGCTCTCAGCTCTCTACAGATACTCTTAATCTTTGCGGACATCAGCAGTTGTGTTACATTCAGAGAAAAAAAAGATACAGAATTATGTGTTTGTATGACGATGCTTTGTTTTACTGCTACTGCTTTTGTTTTGGTTAGCAAACTTCTTCCACCTGTAGAGTAAAATACTACCAGCCTGTCTCGCCTTGGATTTTTAAGGTGGAAATAAGAGTGCACCTAACTGGCACAGAAAACTCAGTGAAAACTTAAAGGGGACATATGCTTTTTGTGATTTTCTGTTATTTATATACTATTATGATGTCAGATATCTATGCTAAACATGCTAAAAGTTACAAAACTTGAGGTTAAGGTATGTAGAAACGCTCCCTGCAAGTCAAAAGCCCAGGCTTCAACCTGCTCTGAATGCTTCACTTGTGACATTTTTTTCTACCTTGCCAACGAGCTGACGTCAGTGCATGCCCACTAACAGCCATCCATTCTGTAGCCTTTGTTGCTAAGGTTGTTGCTAAGGTTTTTCCATGTGTTGTTTACATTATTCATTCTTATATTTCAGATCGAATTCCAGCTCTAACATATACAGATACAGACATTATGAGTAAAGAACAAGTTAAAAATAATGATATCCTACTACAATAGTTTATTGCATGGTTTGCTGACTTAGCTTCTGGAGCTGGCAGAAGTCTCCTGAGGGGCAACTTAGGACAGAGTGGGCTCATTGTGAGGGGGGCCTGAAAGAGAGAAGAGCTAAAACACCCTGTTTCATACAGAAGCTGAACTGAGGGTTAGTATGAGTTAAAAAAAATTCAGTTATATTTGATGTGGCATGAGTATTTATGTTTTTACAAAGTGACCACAGTGTTTCACTTGGTCAAAAACTTGTTTTGGTTTTGGTGGCATGTTGATTTGGGACATCCATCTATAATCTCAAGGTCTCAGGCTTCTGGCTGCCCTTGTGTTCTGACCTCTCGCAGAAATCTGTTTATGTCTGTGTGCCTCAGAGGGAAATGACAAGGAACATTTTTTAATAATTATATGGAAGATTGCAATGGAACAGCTCAAAACATTAAAAAAAAGATTTCTTTACAACACAACAATATAGCTGTGGTCTTAATATTTAATATTACTTTTAACCGTTGAAGTTAAGAAAGGAATACTCTTCTAGCTGTCAGTGTGCGTGTGATTCATACCATGAGGCCAAAGCCAACAGTACAAATAAGTCCAGTAGACAGGCCTGACCTACCTCTTTATGTCTCTCTGATAGAATTATAACTCTGCCTGCTCTATACTTAGACCCTCAGACGATTGTATCTCTGCTTCATGAGGTCCAGACTGAGTTGTTTAGGGAAATAAAGGCCTTTTTCACTCAGTTAAAGATGTCTGGAAAGGATGAAAGGCACACAGGGAAGGGAGAAAGAGAAATGAGGAGTTAGGGAGGGTGAGAGCTGGCACTTGTATCCTGCAGTGTTTGTCCTATAGTGCCTGCCACTGTGGAACTTTTCATACAGTCACTATGGTACCACTGAAACATGCAGCTGCTTCTTTTAAAGGTATTGTCAGGGTAGAAAGGGGGTATGCAAAGAAGTGTGTGTGGGAATGTGTGTGTGCTTCAGTTGTGTCAGTAAAAAGAGTGTTAAAAAGTACAGACAGTATAATGAAGAGAAGAAAAGGAAGTAAAAAGTGGTTGTGCAATGAGTTGGATGAAGAGATTTCTTTAAATTTGAAGACAACAGTTTACTGTTTTGTTTGGCCTGTTGGGATTGGGTCAGCTTCATTGGGCTTTCCTGTTTCCTGTCCCTATGTTTCTTACTTTGCATATGTCTTAAATTAAGAACCTCGACCAGACCAGATTTCTTAGAAGAACCTCCACTCCATTGGAGAGGTGTAGAGCATAGATCAATCTGGTCCATAATTTAATTTAAGGTACAGCCGAAAATTTGACATCCATAGTTCAAAATTTGTTGCAAATTTGTTGAGAAAATGTATGCTGACCATTGCTGACAAAGAGCAGCAGCTGGCAAACTGGTGCAAGTGAATAGTTTAACAAAAACTCTCACATAGAAATAGTGCTTAGGAATAGTGGTGACTCCTCTGAGAGTAGGGTTATAGTGTTTTATTAAGTCCACATGTCACTATTTATTTTAAAATTTTGTAAATGTGTGATTTTTCATCACATATTTAATGTGTTCCTGTTATATTACTCATTTTGAACTGAATCTTTATAGAATTTTCAGTTTTAAAACCACATCTCTCGTTAAATTCAGAAAACACACCAGACCTGAAAAACCTTCATAAATTCAGAGTGACAAGGTAATGCTGTAATATTTGATCCAAAATCACATTGGCTAAACAAGCAAAGTCTTAAAGCAAAGAAATAATGGTATTGTTTTTTGTTTTCTTTTTTGTTTCTTCTTCTTTAGACACACACATTTGATGAAGTTTACACCAGAATCCATCGCCTGCTCCGGTCTGTCATCACTTTCAGTTCACTGCACCTCATTCCGAGCCAGGTTTTGTTAAAAGCAGACATCCCTCTAAAGAATGACTCGCCTGTTTGGTTTTTATATCCACTTTTATTTAAACAGACTTGAGAGGGTTGAGATATGTTGCATATGTCTGAAAAACTAATAGATACTGTAGCAAGCTCTTCTCTGTGACTGGATAATAGCCACTTTGGCAAAATATACGCTTAGAGTAAGCAAAATACCTCAGAGGGAATTCCTTTTCTGTGTTACTCATAATTCTGTACATCTTTGCCAATGCTATCATGAATAAATATTTAGTGTAAAATAAAATTTGACATAGGTATATAACTCTCTTCCATGACCATCATATTTAAGTCATTTCTTGTCAGTGCAACCTTAGCTTCTGATTCTGCCACGGTCTGATGAAATTGTGACGTACTGAAACACAAATGACATATCCGACACAATATCTGAGCATATTTAATGTCTTTACAGCGCAACGGACGTGCATTTTGCACTGTTTCCATGTGAAACCTTTCAGTGTAAGCAGTTATAGTTCAGGGTGGGGTCAGGCTTTTTTACTTGACAAGTTAGGCAGCTAACCTAAACTAGACATTACCCAGAGAGGGTATTTCTCTGTCAAATAACATAAATATGTCATTACTCTATTTTAATAGTTGAAAAATATTTAGATAAGTTGAATCTGTATTTGGAACTGCATAAAAATAGTGATAGATGCTCATAAAATACATATGCAAGGTTGTTTTTGATCCAAGTGAGTTTGGTAGTCCGTGAGAAAAGTGTTCAAAAGTAAATAGCTTGTTCCTTGGCCCATGATCTTACATTCCACCACATTTTATTGAGATCTGTCAACATGATTTTAAGATATCTTGCTACATCAGACTAACAATTGGGTTTGAAAATAACTGCCCTGGCAAAGCTCAGGTTACTTTCAGCTTATGCTATGTTTCCACTTGTCTCCTGCACAATATCCCTTTCAGAGAAACTAATTTCTCTCACATTGTACAGATTTTACAGACCATGAGCCCCTCATTCTGGCAGCCTCAGTGCTGTTTTATACCCACCAATCTATTCAGGTCCACCTTCTGATTTTCCTCACAAGAATTTATTGCTCATCTGAGAGCCAAGCGACTCTGAGGTCATCCTGTGACATGTCTCAAGATTAGTGACTGTCTCTTTCTGAATCCCCTTTTAATGAGAATCAAAGCAAAAAACTCAATGGAAGCTTCATCCCTTCACAAGGCCAAACCAAAACATTCAGAGGATCAGGGGGCTTTTAGGAACATACACGAAAATCCCTGAAAACAAACCATGTGGGTACTGTATATAGACAAACTGTGCACCTTTCAGTCTCTGTGTGTAGATTTTGTCCCCACTGAATAAATAGAATATACACACATGTACAACTGTATATATAAACAAAACACAAATCCCTGCAGACATGTACTGCAGAATATAAATACTACTACTAAAAAAAAGCACCATGAGAGACCAGGAAATGATTTTGGCAGAAGATTTCTCATTTAAGAGAGACTTTTGTGAGCTACAGGTTCATAGCATACAGCAAGGATATGTTTTTTATTCTCCTGCTGTCCACTATGTGCACAGTAACTTCTTTGGCATCATGTTAGGTCATCAAATCAAAATCAAACGCATTACTGCTTCAGTTACACCAGCCATTAGACTGGAACTTGGTTACAAAACTGCCGGCCCTTTAATATGCACAAAATGCCAATGTTATTATGAAGATAAACAGGCTCTTTCTCTCGGCTCTTTCATCATCGACCAAACACTCTTCTAGCAGAGCTCCATATTATAACTTGCAAGAACCTTTACTGTAATATATTACAGTTTCGCGTGTTGCTTGTGGTGCTTAAACTATAGGTTTTTGAGTTATGGTACATGTTTTCAATTTACAGCTGAGGAGGAATGGCTAGAATGCTGCTCTGCTGTATATACTGTACAGTCTCATATACCAAGGTATCGCTGGCACTCATCCAGTGAGACTCTACAAATCACGGCTGTCACAGGCAACAGGTTGGTACCTTATGGCCCCAGAAACATGGAATGTGCAGTATGCTCCATAAGTATGGAGGAGAGGTGCACAGATTAAAGTGAGATAATAATATCTGGTAATATAGTTATATATTTTTGTTCTGTGTGACATTGTTGAGGATGCAAAGAAAGAAAGTAGGGGGACGACAAGGAGGTAGCTGAATGAAAGAAAGTAGGAGAGAAAGTGATGAGAATGAGAAACAACCACTTGGTGTAAGCAGTGGGTCCCGCATGATGGTTAGCTATATCAGCAGAAAGAACTGTCAGGCACCCAGAACAAGTCTTGGAGCAGCATTAACAGTGTCAGCATTCTTACCAAAGGGAAGAAAACAAGCCTCTTAACCACACAGCCAGTGCTGTGAGGTTGTGTACCTTTTACTTCTGTCTTAAGAACTTTTAATTGGAGATGGATTTAAGTACAACAATGTGTGAAGCCTGCAAAAGTATAAACTTAAATTGGATACATTTTTATTTCTTAGGATTGGCTAGGTTTTCACAAGATATTCTAAACTGTGTAAAGCTATTAAGCCTGATCTGATTTGTCAACAAACTTTGTAAAATTCTGACTGAATGAATTTGATTCTTCGGTTGCATATTTATTATATATTATGATATATTTTTTAATCCCCTGGTCAAATCAGACAATACATGAATGTAAACATAAAAGAGATGTTAACCTATTTAGCTCTCCGTGCAGGTCAACATGAAGAATGTGACCCTGGAAGTAAGTTGAAGAAAACTGCTAAGCCAGTGCTCAGAGATGTGAGCTGGTTAAGAAGTGATGCTGCAGTATGCAGAGCAAAGCGAGCTCCCTGGTTCTGAGGAAGTTGAAGTGTTTATCTTTAAAATGGACTGAATGTTTATAGATGTGAGAGAAGCAAAATTCTTTCCATGTAGCAAGGTCTCAGCTTCTCTCTCAGTATTTATAACTGCCTTATATAATTCACTGTGTGGGTCTGTTAAGTGCTGTTTTGTGAGGGGTTTCCACACCAGATTGGTAATTTCATATTTACTTGAGAAAAAGTAAACTGAAATACAATGGATGATGTGCCATTTCCAGCTCTTTCATTCTGAGGTGGCTGTATGTCTAAAGTGTGCTGACTTCCATTTCTTCCATGAAGAAAATACACTTTTCAGAAGTCTGGCATAGACACAAATATATATTATTTTGATTTAACTCAAGTGCATTACGTTGCATTAAGGACTTATAGCATAATGTGGGGAACATTAACAAATGTGAGTAATGCTGATTGCACAAAGCTCTACAGAGGAATATCTGTTGGTCCAGACACCAGCACTTTGTTTACTTCTCTCTCTTTCCTTCTTTTTCTTTTCCTGTGACACTTTCTCTCACCCTGATTTAAAGCCTCTCCCTTTCTCCCCCGCCTCTTTCTCAAAATCTGGACGCCTTTACTGCAGTTGTTGAATGAGCTATTATTGAAAGCACAACGTCATTTAATTGGGTATGAGGTCGCCTCTTACCTCCTGGTTTCGATTACAAGAGTTCCCTTGAATCTGTGCCATGCACTGCAACTGCAACTGCATGCATTATAGATTTACTATAATGATGCTCTGGTGCTGATGCACATACACAAACGTGAAAAGCCAGAACTATGATGGAAATCAACACATTTGCAGTGCCATAAAGCATTGCTACAAAGTATGAGAATACAAAATTGCCATGGCCCGTTTCCCAGACAGGCATTAAGACTAGTTCTAGTCTAAAGTGGCCTTTTAAACAAGGGTAACTCAAAATGGCTTTCTCTGATATGGTTTGTAGTAGTCTTAGGTTAAACCTAGGCTTAAATTATTGAATTAATAAAAGAATAGAGATACCAGGACTAAATGGGGGCTTAATTAAACCTCCAACGATGCCGGATTAACTTCAATGAATGCTGTCTGCAAGTAGAAATGAATGGATTATGTGAATTTCAGAAAAACCGCTGGCTGGGCAAGTACTCCTTGACAGGACAGGACTTAAAAGAAATTGCAGTGATTATTCCACTACTGGAGTTAGGACTTGCATTGTTGTCATTAAAAGGAAAGCATATGACCTTTTCTACATGTTCTGTCCCAAGTCTATACTGTTTTGTCAGTTTTTACTCCTCAGATTCCATTATATCTTGAGCTTCTTATGATGCCATCCAGGATTTCTATGCATCCCAGGCCACTGCTGTCTGCGCATATTCTTACAAATGAGGACTAAAACAGATGGCTGAAACAAATCTAATTTAACTCTATCCTGGACTACACAGTCAAGAAGTTATTACTGTGAAAACTATATAAGATGTGTTTCAGAGAGTAACTTTGTAAACAAGGATGAACTATTCTAAATTAAGGCCTACTCCTGGTTTAGTTTACACTCTGTCCAGAAACAGGCTTTGTGTGTAATACCTCAGACTACGATTTCTAAGTGTACAACAGTTTCAGCAGGGTAGCTGCTGACCTAAACTGAAAGAACACACTTCTTCTCATGGGCAATAAAATTGGTTTTGTGACACAAAAACAATTTTATGCTGAGATTTAAGTGCCTGTGTGAAGTGAATGACTGGGGATTTTGGTTGCAAGACCCACATATTGCAGCCTGGTGGTCTTAAAATGTGTGTTATGGAGAAACTGACGTGTCAGAACATGGGGTATAAAACTAAGACAAATTGAATCCCTTGTGTTTTTCACAGTGCAACTCATGAAATCTTTTGTGGGGAAATCCTGCAGTTAAGACCTGTGAAGAATGTGAACAATCCTCTCATAGTAATGCACTTCTCATTTTATTTAGATCCTGAAAAAATAGCAAACAAGAAGATTGAGAACAAAAACATGTGTTGGTAAAGCAATAAGTTAAACACAAGAAGAAGATTTGTGTCAAAGAGCATGGAAATCGTTCAAAGACACAGGGTATGCAAAAGCACATAAGGGACATGTTATATATGTTAAGGCAATCACAATGAAAGAAATATGTACAATACCAAAAAAAACTATGTGGTAGCAATATAATTTTTCACATAATTTACAAGATAACTAGTATAGATGGCATACCAGCAGCTACGCATTACTGTTCATATCTAAAAAAACAACAAAAAAAAGATGGATATCATCAAAGCACTGCAAAATTCAGTTTCTCATTTCAAATTACAAAAGTAGTTTTGTTAAAAACATTTCTAAAATTAAGAATAAGACCACTCCTCTACAATCAGTTTACTTCACTATTCACAATAAGCCAAGACTGATGGCCACATGTTACACTCATAACGACATGCTCCTTTCCCGTTGAAGAAAGAATTTCTGTCAAGAAATGAAAATACATGCTGTTCCCCCCATTGCTCTCTCTCACTTACTCCCTCCTTTTCTGCTTATGTAGAAATATATTTCATTTGCATCACAGACTTGGTTGTGACCAGAAATCTGAATTAATAGTAGGAAGGGAATACAACTATGCATAAGGTACTTCCAACTTGTGTCTTTCTCTCTTCCAAAGAAATGTATCTGTGTAGTGGATCCAAAAAACTAAACAAAGTGAATATTGCTCCCACATGTTGTAGGCTGTGGAGTCCCAGTTTACAAGTTTCCAGAGGTTTTCTATGGCCGTGTCTCCTGTCTCAAATGCACATAACCATTTTTAAAAGTTGTCACAGGGAGCAAAGAGCCTATTGGTGTCAACTTGGAGTGTTTTTAATAAACAGACCCAGTGAACTCCGTGCTGTTGACTTTATGAACAGGAATTCTTCAGTGTGAACATGAGTGATAGTTGAAATTCCTCTCTCAGTCAGGTGCTGAACTTTAGTTAAGGGTCTTATGTGAATGTGTATCATGCCTGCATTAGACTAGAAGTTATTTCATCATTTAAGTCTCATTTCTTGCAATTAGTTGTTTATAAAAAAAAAGTTCTAGTGTATCTCATGGAACTTTAAGGATGTGTTCTGCAGGGTTTTGTTTACATTTCAGCAGGTGGTGCTTGCATAGTTGCATATGGAGGCATTTACTATATGTTAAAGTTCAGTAAACCTCTTCACCAAAGCACACTGGCATTCCAACACTCACAATTATATCTGTTAGAGAACTGTATATAATGAATTATTGCTTAATGTTTTACAAAACTGAGAAGTGAGCAGAAAAACAGAGATGTTCCCCAGTTTTGCAACATAGAAAGCCTAAAAAAACTATGTCTTAAAGTCTGAAAAGTAAACTGCATATATGTAAAATTGCAAATGCAAAAGTCCAGAAGCAACAGGAGTATAATGTGAAACTGTAACATAGTTAAAGAGACAATTAAACCTTTAAACCTCTTAATCAAAACTTGAACAATACATACCTTAAATGCTTTGTAAAACAGACTGACATTTTGTGGTGTGATGTGCTGCATGGGAAACTCTTGCTATAAAAGCTAATTGCAAAGTCAGAAAAAAAACCCACTAACTCCTCTGCACAGTTCTTCACAGCAAACACACTAATCAACTCAACAATCTTTTGTGATTACCCACATCATTCACACTGGTTTTCTAGTCATTTTAAGGCTTGAGTGAGAGTTGTCATGCAACATTGAATTTGATTCAGATTGTTAGAAAAGCAGATAGCTGGAGTATGCTGGTATAATTATTTCACACTGCACAAACATCTCATTCAATTTTCTGCTGACTTTTGCCATCTGTGCATGTCTTTTTTCTTTGTTATTACATGTGCAAGGAATATTCTGGTGATATGTGGTGATTGTGATGTGTAGATAAGAAGGTTCATATGAACAAATTTCCTGGATATTACCTTAACTAGTTCAGTAATTTGCTTGTATCTACATTCAATGTAAACGCACTGATTGAGAGATGAGGGCTGTCAGGTCAGGACATAGTGTACAATGTCAGTGTTTTAACGGATTGGAGTTTTGGAATTCTCATCAGATCCAACTCTTATTATTTCAACATATTTCAATATGCTCAATATACATAGCAATAATCAAGCCTGCCAGTGTAGAAATTCTGATCTGAGATCACTGAAACACACATTTCATACGACTCTGCAACCAAAAAATTGATCCAAGATCAGGATTCCTGCTTGACAGAGCCTGATAAATCTTGGCTAGGATACTCAGTAGCCCCATTCTCCCATATTTTGGTTTCCCAGTTATATTACAGTATAGCCAGCTCCATCTCCATCTCAGACAAGCTCCACCTTGGAGTTGGGGTAAACAGCAACAACGTCGTAGCCCTCTGGGGGCTGGACACGTGCCTTGGCGTGGGTCTCACAGTACAGATTGTCCTCGATGAAGAAGTACCCTCTCTGCTTGAGGTTGACGCTGCAGTCATCGCACACAAAGCACTCGGGGTGGTAGAGCTTGTCCCGGGCCTTCACAATGGTGCCACTGGAGGAAGAGATGAAAAGATGAAGGGAGAGAGTATTAGATTTTTGAAGGCTTTAGAGTTATGTAGCCAATCTAGAAATAACAGGAAAAATGAAAAACAATCCAGCAAGACAAAAAGAGAGACTTTCCCCTTTGATCCCCTGTAGAGGGTTTTGTTTGATCCTGTTAAGACTTATTTTTGAAGGTCTCTTGTCCTTCATCCCTTCCTTAATATCCAGGCTTTGGTTGTTGATAGTGACACAGATCATATTAGGGGTGACAGATTTCTATTTTTTCTTCTTCATCTTGTGGTTTCTTTTTGATATGTTTTGCGCCAGATCTGGAGTGTAAATCTGAGTTGTATTTTCACTGACAGTGGAAGAAGTATGAGGTAAGGAAGAATGAGGAAATATTCAGTATGAGGAAGAACACACCCTCATACTGAATGATTGTACTGAGTGATTGGAAAATGATGCAGTGATGAGCAAAATGCAGAGTGCCTTACAAGGGAAACTGCAAGCAGTTTTTTTTAGGAAGGTGCCATCATCACAGCAGACAGAACACTTTAAAAGGAAATAAATAATGATGATGAATTGCTTTTGACTGGCTCACAGTTGTTTATTGAGCTTCATGTTATCTATGCAAATAAGCACTTTATAACACCTGTAACCAAGCAAGGATTTGAATATGTCTCACCATATTTATACTGTGTTTATCACATTTATTCTGTCATACCTGGAGGCTGAATAGATCATGTTTATTCTGCTGGCTGGCTACTGATCAAAACAGGTTGATTTGGAATTTTATTGCTTTAATCAGTCACACAATGACAGCAGTTGTTAAGGGCGTTGTTCATTCACTGCTCCCTATAAGACTTTCCTTTTTGGATTGTGGATTCGGTCCAGCGACCATTCAGTCATAATCCTGCTTCTTTTTTTAACCTCTTTCTGCATCTTAACCACACGACATGCAGGATAAACTCTTGACACAGTGCTCTGTACTTGTTTAAAAGGCTGTAAAATGCTCCCAGGTCATAACAGGCTTATTGTGCCATGCAAGCACCTACAATGCTCTCTTGTTAACGAGTAATGTAAGTCCATGACATCACTGCCTACCTGCAGCTGCTTTTATAGAGGGGGGATTACCGGTGCATGTGGTTTCTTTGACAGAGAGCTATGTGCGTGTGGGTAAGCACTTATGTTGACGGTATATGCTCCTATGTGTATGTGTGCAGGTAAGAATATGTGTATACAGCATGTGTGCGTGGGAAAAGGGTGTGGAGGATGGCTTGGTTTAATCATTAAAATGATAAATGGGAATAGATTTTCCCCGAGTACCTGTGAAAGGCCTGTTGGTGCAGGTCCACCTGTGTGACAAGGTTCTTCCTTGACTCTTTGTTTCAGAGTCAGGGAAGAACCTTGACTCACCTCACACAGTTCAACTTTTAAACTTTATGACTACAGACGGGGTGATAAAACAGGAGGGAGAAATCTAACTTCCAGATGGGGAATAAAATTGCAAATCTGAGAATAAATCATTTATATTTAGTGTATTTTCAGTAATGTGTAATTGTAGACCTGAGGAACCATTATTTTTGACCATTAAGATGCACAATTTGGTCACTGGTATAGATTCAAGTTATGCAAGCTACTTTTTGCAATAAAAATGGACGTCTTAAATTGATGGGGGTATATTAAATAGGAATATAAAATATAAAGAAAACATTTTAGATATATTGAATGGTCTGTGTTTAATAGACTCAAAAAGAAATCACAGACTTCTAACAGGAGTGTCTGACTTATAACTGTATGACCCAATTCCAGACTTAACTTGTGTTATTCACTTTTTGGTATCTATATCCAGAAAGGCTAAGTCAACCATGACCTGGATGAGAGCAAATCTTCACAGACACTTATTGTTTTTTACTTAAAAATTAAAACCAACATGTGTACAATACTTACACAATACCATTACAGCAGCGTGTGCACTGGGGTAGTTTCTGGAGACCAGACATAGGGCTGGGGATGGGGCTTCCGAGCTTGGGGATTGGAGACCTGACCGGAGACTTTAAGTTTCTCATTCTCTCTGTTGGGGAAACACCTAGAAATAAGAAAATAAGCACAGAATAAACACAGAGACTTTGGAAACTACACCATAATCCATTCACAGGCCAGAGAAGCATTCGCACTATACATGTACAATATGCTCTGATAATTCACGGTGCTGACATAACATGAACACCTTCGCTGTGGGCCTCTGGTAACTTTACATCAATATGCTGCAATCACATGATATCTGCTGCCAATATAAGGTGAGTTATAACATGACATTAATCTTACTGACAAAAACAGTTAGATGCATTTTTTGTTAAACATCTGGTAAAACAAACACTTCTTGAACATTTACTTTCAAATTCAACACATATCTATTTTTTGGCCGAGAGAAACAGTTCTGTACCTACATCAAGACAACAACTCAATCAAATGCTATTTAACTAATTTAATTTCATATATAATGCACATTCATGTTGTTACAATTGCACAAACAATGGCTGTTTGTAAAAACTAACACATGAGCTATAAATCATGATGGTAGACAGAGTTTGCTGCCTTCCCATGAATGGCATTTTTATTAAGAGCGATCAATGCCAACCATCAAGCGTTTAGTTATGCTTGACTGGAATGCATGAAAGAGGCATATTTTATCCTGGGTATCTGAAGCTCCTCCAAGTGCACCAGAATAGATCGGTGGGGGCATGGCCATGAACTGCAGTTTGTGACTTTCCTTCACTGATGATGTGCCAGCAGAGGCTATTCGGGCCAACAGGCCACCTATCACTGCCACTAACCACAGTCTAATTACCTCGCATATCTGGCACCTGACTCAAAGCACTTTCAATTTCCCAGTAACAGTTGACTCTGACTGCTCAAGGTTGTGATTAAGACCTGCCATTAGCTGGGTACGTTATTTCTGGGATTAATGTCTCTATTACCTAATGATGCACTCTAATGGAACATCTTTTATGTGCAGCACTCTCGTGACTTTCTCACAGAGGGGAAGGTTGACTAATAAAAGTCTTAAGACCATAGTCGGGAATAGACACAGAAGGCAGAATGAATGAGTGCTTGTTTAGTCTTGCTTCTACATTTTTAAATAGCCAGAATACATGGACCCTGCGTATTTCATTGCCGACAGACACCATATTTTATTTGACAGACATTGACAAGTTGACCGATTCCAACACATACTGTATCTCACCCCACGCAACATTCGTGGCACAATGTGTGTCCTACACTGTGACTAATATCAACCAGACATACTGTACGGTCACACGCCCACGTAAGCCCCCATCCTAACTCAAACCTGTCAAGCACAGAGTGTGAAGCCGGAGGGAATTTAAGGCAAAGGAAATCCAAAAGATAAATAAACAGCTGCAATATTGTTTTAGACAGTTATTGTGGGATATTGCATCTACAAATTTTTAAGGAAGTCAGAAAATGATTTCTTACTGACCATAGTGCACATGCAGTAGGTTTGAACTTATCCATGGGGTGTAAAAGGGGTCAATGTAACAAGAGAGATACTTGAAAAACAGATACAGTGAATAGCTGAAATGTATCACAAAGACACATTTACAATCTCTGAGGCCACACATGCAGTCAGAGAGGAAAAAAAACATGGAAAATATGTCAAAAATATGGTAGAAAGTGCTGACATGATAGTTGATTGACAAAAATATTAATTACATGCTTGATAATCAAGTAATTCATTATTTTCAAGTAAAACCAAATATTTATTTGTTGCAGCTTCCTAAAACCAAGATTTTTGTTTGCTTCACATCACTGTAGCATTTTAAAGAGTATGGAAATTAGAAATTACTAAATGATAATGAAAATAATCTTGTCACGGCTACAGGAAATTCTTATCAAGATGTCCAAACCAGTTTTATGTTGATCTACTGATATGAATCAGTTTAACTTCACACATAGTTTCTAGGCAATGTGACCTAAAAATAACAGATCTCACAGTATTTGACCATTCCATGTTTACATGTTACAACAGGAGGCAATCAATAATTGAATTTGCCAAGTATAACATTTCCCTCTCTGCATAGCAGAGATGCTGATGGATGTCTTAGTTCACAGGGGTATCCTCTGAGAAAACACACAGCCTGGTTTTCTCCTGAGTTCTTTCTATGTACTGTAACTGGGCTTTGCGGCCATCATTCATCGCTGTTGTGATGAGCTTTCTGCTAAAAAAATACCCAAGGTAATGGAAAGTCACTTTTCTGGATATAAACAACGTAAGGGGCAGTCAGTCTGTACAGAATATGATATTTTTCCAAATTTCCTTTAAACAAACAATCTTGGAGGTCAGGGAATGGACGGAGTTTCCGAGAGGTCACTGACATCGTGTTTATTTCTTTTTCTGACTGCTGAAGAAACACATCTCACGTCTGTCTTCCCCTTTGATTCGCCTCATATTTAACATTCAAAAGGAGACAATTTTAATTTGTTCGTTTGTTAGCATATAACTAATAAATACTCTAACACCTAGAAAAAAAAGATCCTAATATTTTCAAACGTACAACTTTCTGTTACCTATCCATTATAAGTGATATTGCTTCACATGTGTTAACTTAACAGCAGTATTTATCAGTCACTCCACCCTTCTTGCATCCACATTGCTATCCAATCATGGCAGAGACTGTGGAATTCTGGGTAAACTGACACTCTTGTTTGCTTGAACTTTAAAAGCCCCTGAAAGTCAACATGGCCTCTACAGGGGCTTTCGCCTTCAAAAGGAGACCAAGTACAGTGATTTAAAAGCCTGACAGCGAGGTATGCATTCAATAACAGGATGATTTGACTTTAACCTGTACCTGTGTTAATTTGACTTGTCTCATCTTTATCAAGCCATTAAAAAACCAATAACAAAGGAACAGACTTTAGTGACATTTGTGGCAGGATTTCACACTCCCACACAGATCAGATGACACCACCAACCACCAACAGAGGGACAGGTAGCTTTTAAAATAATCCCAAAATAAACCCAAAGTGTCTCCCTGTTTCATCGGGGGATTAGCCTGTCAATCAACCTGTTGGTCCCCCACGCTGAAAGATCACTGACAGCAGACAAACACAGTTCCCTTTTAATCTGTTTAATCCATCAGCAGTGTCACAATCTCTCTCCCTCCAACCTCCTTTAGCATCTGTTTTGCCACCTCTCTTTCTCTTTCTTTAGCTCTCCCTCTTTGTCATTGCTTTGGGTGTTACGGTAAGTGCTAAATTAAGGAAACAGTATGGTCTGGCTCTGCTCCAAGCCTCACTGCAGGAGCAGTCAGTGTTGTTCCTTGTGCTGTGGATTATCCTGCCAGCTCTCACATCAAAGAGATGTGATAAACTTTCCTTTTGCTCTGGGATAATAATATTCTCCAGGGGAAAAAAATCAACATGGTTATCTGCATCTTTATATACATATTACTCTAACATCTTTTTTGGCCTTGCTTGAAATATTGTATTAACTATTAAACAAGGAGAGGAAAGGTTAAGGTTTTTTCTTCATAATGCTTCAACCTATTTTCTATTTTTCCATAAGCAAAGGTAAAAATATGTTAAAATAAGATTTTAAAAATAAGTTTTTGTTGTTTTACTGCATGAAAACTTTCAAATCAGTACCAAGTATTAGCTATCATTAGGTTCTCTAACAAAAACATCTGTACCAGTACTGGCATTCAAACCCACATCAGTCAAACCAGAGTATGTAAACTCTCTCAGAGCTGATAAATCTTTGAAGGTGGGGTTCACATTGACTGTATGACAATATACATATATTATAACTGTATTTACCTATGGAAAAGGTTCATGAGTATGCATGCTGAATTTGACCCCGCAGATTCATACACTCACAGCTGGTAACTCTCCAGCCACATTCTTTCACTTCAGTAATAAAGGTTTGGGGATTTTTCTCAAGGATACTTCAATATTATTTGTTGTAGTTGAGTTTTAGAGAAACATTCATCATTAACTATCCATGCTAACAGGTCATAACCCCACTTCTCTGAGTTCTGGGCTATTTCCGCTTCAACACGCTAAAACTTGGCTTATAATTCCAACTTTCACAACAGCTTTAGTGGTAAACAAGGATTCTGAAGAGAAGTTATTATTTCTGAGCACTCGCTCTCTGCTCTGCTGCTGTCAGCATCACATGACTCCTCCTCAGAAAGCTGGAATGCTGAACGGTCAGAAGGCAGACAGGAAAACCATATTTCTCACTTTATTGTCCTTTGTGAAGTTGTTTTTGCAGTAAATTGCCTTACCAAAACTTCCCTCCCCTGTTCATCCGTGCATGAGCTATTTAAAGCACTTCATCTTTCTCCTGTTCTCTCCGTCCCTTGTTTTCTCTCTCTCTGTCTTCCTCTCTCTATCCCCTAACCTTGCCGTCTCTGCTGTCTTTCTATAAAAGGAAAACTATGCCAGTCAGACAGGCAGAGAGAAGCGCCACCTGAGCAAAGCAAGACGTTCTCTTTGGTTGGAATCACAAGCTTAATTTGCACAGGAGGAAATATTTACATGGAAATTTCTTTCAGATGCATACAAACAATGTGAATTTACAATACAGTTATGAGAATCGCATGGATGCTCGCAGGCATCTTGCCACATTATAACTGTCTCATTTTATAACTGCTCAACAGTGTTACAGTCTGCTGACAGTGAAGGCAGCCAAGTATCTATTTTACAAGGTCGTTTAGTGTAACATTATCAACACAAAACCACAGCAGCAAAAAATGTCATCTCTCAAAATGCAGTCAAAAAGCAACAGTTACACACGCACACAGAAGGAGAAAGCTCCTTAAAGTTTTGCAAAAACAGTACCAGCATTGACTCAGATATCACCAAAAATATGTTTTAGTATATGACGGATTATGCAAGCCGGTCATAATAATAATGGAAAGAAAACCAAGCTCATTCTGTCCATATAAAACATGTGAATTATTGCTGGTAATGATACAAATAATGAAAACAATACAGACAAATTTGTGGCCATTATTTAGATTCTAGCTTTTACCTCTTTATACCTTTTGGTGTACATTTTCTGTTCCTTGGAAGGGTACCATGACACTAAAAAAATGATTCAGTGGAACTACATGCTGTTTTATCCATCGTAACACACATAAGTATTCACACACAAACACATCCACACAGAGAGAAAGAAATCCTTACCTCCATCCTCAGCCTCCAGGATTCCCTGAAGGTATTTGAAGGAGCCAGACTGTTTGGGTTCAGAGACGGGCTCCTCGTAGTCCTGCAGCATCTTGTAGACATCTGACTGTGTGTCGAAACCATTACGGCCCACAGGGGACTGCATGGGAGGCTCTGGGCTGGGGGAGACAATAGAGCAAAGATATTATTGCATTGTAATGTGATTAACGATGGCTAAAATGACATGTGACAAAAACCATTAATTTCCTTTAGTAACCAGTCATGACAACAAAAAGTCCCTTGTAAAAGATCCAAGGAAACATGTGTAAACACTGAGTTTGTCTTTTTGTGGTATCCTATTTAGCCACAGTGTTTTTTTACCAGGTGGTGCCATGATGTGACCAAAGCAAGAATGAAAGAAGTACCAGACCACCAACTGGAAAATGGGAAACTTGACAGAAAAACAGCTGAAGAAAGTAATGCTGAACCTTTTTTCTTTTGTTTAAACAGACACAGATTTTTTTTTTCTTTTGTTGGGACAGCAGAGATGGACACACAGAGGGGAAAATAGAGTTGTAGACTGTAGACTCTACATGTGATTCCAAACGCATGAAGTCTTAATCACAACAGCTCTGTGCTCCGGTTCTGCGCGTTCATCCATCCATCAAGTTATTCCCAAACCTAACAGGATGGATCACGTTCATTTGCTACATTCAAATACTCAAACCACTGGAAGATGAGCAGGGCTGCTGACAGATGTATTCAGATCCTGACACACTTAACTGCATGTTTGTCTCCAGACTCCTCTCCAGGAGTCTGAAAGAAGCGCTTCACTGCCTGTGTGTGTTTGCGTATGTGTGTTTGTCTGTGAGAGAGACAGCCTGAGCTAGTGAAAGCGAGACTGAGCGAGAGAGACATGGCGGAACTGTGTAATCAGTGTGTAAGAGAAAGTGACTGGCGGTGGGCAATTAGCAGTGTTAAGATGGTGTTTAACTCTGTCCTTGTCTGTGTGTGTGTGTGTGTGTGTGTGTGTGAACCTAGTCAGGATTAAAAGTCCAGTCCAGGGGCGTAGTGGAGACAATGTACATTGGGAGACTAAACACACACATTTATAACCCGCTTGAGGGGATGCAACACAACAAATGGCTTTTCCACACGGCCATCTGTGCAGGTGTGTCAAGAGACGTCCAAAGTGTGTTTGACTGTCTGTTTCTGTGTGAGCATCTGTTACTGTGAGTGTCAACACATGGATGCATTTGGTGTGTTTAATGTATCTATGGAGTATTAAAATATACTGTATGCGTATTTTTTTACATAAAATCTTATATGGTGAGGCTTAAATAATAGAAAGGTTGATACCTGTGTGCAATGAGGCTGTTCTAGGAAAAGTCACGGAGGGATATTTTGCAAGCTGATATGCCGCAACAGTTTCTGCTGCAACTACTGTGTGGTGATTCACTGTTTTTACAGATTTTCACAAAAAAAATATTAGAAAAAGTCATTATTTGCTGTAACTTTTAAAGTGGGGGACTGAAAATAATCTAATGATAATAATTTACAAAACTGTCAGTCATGATCAGATTTAGGACACATTTGTTTATGTTACTGCGCAGCACACACCGATCACCTCACCTGTGTGTGGCGCTGAGGCTGAGGCCTCCCATCTTGCTTGGCAGGGATCTGTCTCCATTGCTGCCGTTATGAGCGTAAAGTCCTGCCGGGTTGTTGTACTGAGCGTGCCCGGTTCCGTTCCCGTACCCATAGCTGTGGCCGTTGTTTGGTCTGGAGTGTCCGTTATTCAGGTGAGTAGGCTGAGGAGCCTGAGGTGACTGGGGAACTGGTGGCGACTGGGGTTCAGGGGTGTATGAAGGTTTACGGCTGTAACCGCCATATCCGCTGGTGATGGGACGGAAATTCTACAAAGAGAGAAGAAAAAAAAGAGACATATTTAACAAACATGACGCACTAAAAGACAGCATCACATGAAAATATCTGCTTTTCGTGATTTGAAATCTATGCACCAACAGATGCAATGTTAAAAGAGAAAGAGCATGTCACATAAGAGAAAGAATGACTAATGTTTGAAGGAGGAAAAAAGGACCCATTATAGGATGTACCATTATGTTTTGGCTCTGGAAATGAGAGTAAAAACAGGACAGCGATGAGAAAACAAGCCCAGTGGTGCACCAACTAAAAAACCACAATTCTTCAGAGGCGAAAATAGTGGTTGTTTGCAAATGAGGCTTTGCAGCAGTGAGGTTTGAGAGAGAAGCCTTTTCTACTTCATTTCTGCTTTTCCCTCTTTAATAGTAAGGCTTATTAAGAAGGAGCTTGCATTAGATTTCCTGCAGATGTTTCTGTCAAAACAAATTAACTTTTGTGGTGTAAATATGAAAAAATGTTTTTTCTTTTTCTTTCCTTACTCCCTCTCCTATGAATTGAGGAGTTTATAGTAGCTGACGGATACTCCGAAAGATTAAATTATTATCTTTTTGACTTTCTACACTCTTGCCACATATACATTGCTCTGCTGGAACTGTTTGGAAAAATATGCGGGACTAATGCAGGACAGATGCACAGACACCTACACTGACACCACTGTAGACTCAGTGAGTGTGTTCATGCTGAGGTCAACGGCCTTTTTATGCATTTGCACAAACTCTGCGGTGACATCACCGAGCCTCTCAGTGTTTACCTCTTTAGGCGCAGTGCTATCAGCATGCTTCACTGATAACGCTCTTTGCTAGCCGGGCTCGTCTGTCTCAGAGACTGAGCTTTACAGATAAAGTTTTATTGCTTGGCTTGTGATGATGTCACCACCTCTGATAGTGTTTTAGTGCTTTGAATTTCAGAGATAGCCAGCAGTTTTGACTTTGGCTGCACATTATCATAACTTTGGACTATAAACATTTCAGCTGAAACTAAGTGACTTGTTTACAAGTTAAGCAATGCAGCAGGATGGGAAAGCAGACACAAGTCATCCTTCCCCGTCAGACTGTTGTAACTATGAGCCACTGGAATGAGAATGCATGTGTGTGACAGTGTGTGTGTGGTTGTGTGTTTCGGGATGGTTTAAAGTGCCTAAGCCACAGGGGGTGGAGGTTCACAGCCTCTCCAGACAGGACCCCTGTCATTTCAACAGATGGGTCTGCTGGATGTCATCCTGTCCTCAGTCTTCACCTGGACCACACACACACACACACACACACACACACACACACACACACACACACACACACACACACACACACACACACACACACACACGTCTTCTGTAATCAGCACTTTTCAGCATACTGGAGACCTCTCCTCTACACCAACAAGCTCACATCTTGAATTTGGAAAAGCGCTCTCAAGACCCTGTCATTGCCCTGCTTCCTGCAGACAGATGACTTTCAAGAAATTTAAAACCACCTCTTTCTACTCTCCCCGAAACCTCGGACAACAAAGATGGATGAATCTAGAAACCCTCTGAACAAAATGTTAGCAGATATCCATTCATGGTTAAAATTCAGAGAAACAAGCAGGGGAATCAGAGCTCAATCCAGCTTCAACCTCCTGAGCCAAACCCTGTTTGGGCTGGATGTCAGAAACACCCAGCTCTCTATGATTCCCTCTCCAACAAACCAGACACTCTGAAGCCTGGTTCTCACCACAGGGCCAAACCAGATTCTACTTGTTATCTTTAACCCTATTTGCGCAGATGGTGGACCTCATGTGAATTTAATAAATGATTGCCTCACTCTCTACATTGTGAAACACACAGTTATTATTCCTATTTTCAAGGAACAATGACATTTGATAAAATTACTGGTGCTCCAGATATTGTCTGGTTGATATTACTGAGCATTTCCTGACTTAGCAATGCAGAACTGGAATTTTACACTGAAAATGCTTCCAAAACGTTCCTTTAGATTCCACTGTGGCCTCTATTTTGCTTGGCAGTACATAGAAATGCTCTAGGAAAATATTTTTTACTTGATAAATGAGGACAATTCTCTGGAGATCAAATCTTCTGATGAATGATATTGACGTATTACTGATTACATACCATCAACATGGGAGCAGTGCAAGGTCAGATAAAGATGTGGCAGATGCACATGTTTGTTTGAACCTGTGATGCCATTTTAATAATTATCTCACCACTTTACCCACCAACAAAACACCTCCCTCTCTGCTCCAAAATAATATTTCTGTAATTTCTTCAGGCATTTTAATTTCAGTTGACCTGTTTTCTTTTATTTCACTTGCTCAATTAATCTTACGTCTTTCAATTTCCTGAGAATAGGCCAAGAAGTGGAAGGGGGAAGATCTTCAGAACAAAATCGTTGTCTCTACATGTCTTTTTAGTCTTAATGAGAATTCATTTTTTATTTTTTATATTTGGACAAGGGCTAAATCTGCAGATAACAATCACTACAATAACTGTATCGTTGTCAGGCAAGCTGATTCATGTCTGTGTTCTGAGAATACGGGAGGCAAGTGGAAGAAAATCTCTGCGAGTGTATTGTGTTACATACATGCTCCTGCAGTGGAGTGACACTAAAGACATTACATTTATGGCTCGTAATTTGTACAAACATGGCATGTGAAGGAGGACAGCTAATCTCAAGCTAAATCATGTGGTGAAATACTTAAAAGAAATATAAAGGACAAAAAAATTCCAATCCAGTACTGACAGGATAGGAGAATAACCCTGAAGAAATCAAATCGAGAAAATTTTATACTGTACGTGAGGAAAGGCAACAAAGCAGGCATTTTAGGATGACTTTGATGTTCTGTGGGTGCATACATGAGCAAAAGTAATGTGATTATGCTTTTATTAAAAAAAAAAAAAACACAAAAGAAAACAAGGAGTTCTTTCTTGACTTCCAATTTCCCTCAAACATAGAACAACCAGCAACCCTGCCTTCTAAAAATTGGAATATGTACAGCATTGATATTTAGCGTCTCGGTTGTGACCTTGTTGCTCCCAAAAAGGAAAAAACCAAGCTCAGCACAGCACAGCAGGAAGCGGGGAGTAACACTAATAACTTCCTTCCCTCCCTCTTATGGTGAATGTAAACTCAGAGCCTACAGGTGGATGCTGGCGCAGAAGAGAGAAGTGTGTTTGGGATTTTGCTTGTCTCAGCAAAAGCACGATTTATATTTTGGCACTTGTTTTTTGTCAGGGAAAGATCGTGCTCTTAGATATCGAAGAAGTCAACGCTGATTTGAAGCAGTGAGTCTTGTTTCAATATTTAACAAAACCATGATCTTTAAAAAGTGTTTAAGCTGTCTCAACCTAACACACTCTGGATACAGTACATGAACTTCAGTCTGGTGTCAAACTCCTGCACTTTGTACGCTCCCCATCGACCCTGGCCACTTCCATATAACTTCTGTGTGATAAGGTAAGTTTCAGGAGATAAGGTTGTAAGCAGACAGGGAAAAATAAATTCTACAAGAAGCAGAATGATCAATTCCTTCGCTTCCCCAAGAAATCAGAAGAAAGAATTCTCTAACTGTGGTACATGAGTCAGTATAATGAAAACGCAAGTGTAAAAGTTGGAATTTTCCCTTTAAATACTGCACTTGAGTACTTCTTTTGATGTCTGTCATTGTTGTCAGCAGCTACTACTTTTTTACCCATTTTCATGCTCACACTCCAACCTGATATGGTGTGACTACTTCTGTTTCAAGTGAACTGAACCCCCTTCACCAAACAATCTTTTTCTCTTTCTTTCTCTTCACGCTCTTTCCTCTCTGGTCTAGCATGCCTGTTGCACAGATATTTACTTTGGGTGGATGGCAGATTTATAAGGCAGCACATCTGGTGGTTCTCTTATAAAAATGCCAGTTTGGTAACATTAAGGACCTGTAAGTGCTTTCAGGTTGCTCTGAAGTTTTGGTGGCTGGGTTTTTTTTTAGTACAAAAATCAGCTGTAAGCCAACTGTCTCATTAAAAAGATTTATTCTACCTTTCACGTCTGGACTACATATAAGTTTAATGAAGACTTTGTCTCAAGGTGACAGCCACGTTAATCTGGTGAATGCCTTATCACCCCAAGTCCCCTGGTAACCTTATCTTGTTTTCCCAATGTAGTCAAAACAGTTTAAAGTTAATATGAGCAGCTTCAGTCTATCTCGAACAGAAACTCAGCATAACAAGATTGTTGAAAAGGCCATCTGTGAGATCATCTGTTTCCTAATTTCTCTCTCTTGAGAATGGCTACTCTTTCATTTTCTCCCAAATCTTAACTGCACTCCTCCTGGCTCATAGGAAGAGAAACTTTGAAAGGGGAAAATAGAGAAAAGAGAAAGAACCAGAAAGAAATTCAAACACAGTAACTATTTATGAGAACCAGCGTTGTCTACCGCTCTATGCTCATAAACTCAGACTGCCATCTGATTTCACTGACCTGTTTTACAATGGTAACCAAGCATGGCTAATGGTTCAGGATGACTGACCATGTATGAGTGTGTTTATGTGCCAAAAAAGGAAAGAAAGAAAGAAAGAAAGATACAAAAAGGACAAAGAAAGAAAGAAAGAAAGAAAGAAAGAAAGAAAGAAAGAAAGAAAGAAAGTTTGTTTTTGCATGGATGGTAGGCATTCAAGCACTTGTACTCTGTGTTATGTTTAACTGAGGTGCATTTAACCAAGAGCCAGGTTCCTCCATTCATCAACCTGACTAAAAGTTTCACTGATTAATAAGGTCTTAAATGGGAGAAGACTGCAGTTTCAGCTCTGGCATCTCAGCCCACATCCACAGTTTAGCCAAAGAAGGGTAGACAGATGAGCGGAGGAGGGGGTGAAGAGGAGGAGGAGGAGGAGGAGAAAAAGGTGGACCTTAATTGAAATCATATGCCTGTCTTTAACTAAGGACCCACACCTCAGTCTGCCTGCCTCACCGGACACACATACACAAATTCATGATAACACACCACCTCCTTCTCTTCTGCCTCCTGCATGGATTAATCCCCCTGGACCTTCGAAATTAAGCTTTTCACATGGTGCTTTGCACCACTAACCAAACATAAACCAGCCCTTTATGGCTCCCTGGGCCTGGCCCTGGGTGCCTCACTGAGAGGAGAGACAGACGGGCTAGAGAGGAGGTGATGGAGGGCTGAGGTGGAGGGGCAGGAAGACAGGAAAACAGTACAATTTTTTTAGGGGCTCTGGCCATGAGCCTGTCTGAGAGAGAAGAAAAGCTTTGGGGGGGATGAATGTAGCCATGGAATCCAGGGTTGTATGAAGATGTGATGCATTTTATCAATTTCCTCTATTAAATAAAGCTATTAACTTTTATTTCCACACATATTTTGCCAAGTCACCACCGGGTTAAATTTAATCCTGATGCAAGCAATTATAGCATTATACAGCCTGTAAGTTCCAGGTGACAGCAATTTCATTTTAGAGCAATGAAGAGAGTTTATTTGATTTGGACTAAATACACGGTGTAGTGAAAGCCACCTGGGTTAAAGTTGGCATCATAGTATGAAGTAGAGCAAAAGATGAGCTACCACTGCTGATTGTGCATTACTTGGTAGGGAAATGCTAAAGCATTTTAAATGATGACACAACTGTACAAGACATGAATAATATTAACCATATTAGTTCTAAAAAGACACTCGGATGCAACAACATTGTAGACTGTATATACACAACTTTCCAGCCGAGTGGACAACAAAAGTAACTGGAAGTTACTACTTTCTGAAACAATTTTTTGAAAGTGAAAACAAAATGTCCATTATATTTGTGTACTGCAGTGTAAAACTGCTGAATTATGGTAAACTGTTCGTAAAGAGTGAGCAAGAATAGGTCTGAAAAACCATAGTAGACAGTTTTTACATTTGACCTTCTTATCTCTTCCAAAAAACACATTAAAGGGGACATATTATGCACATTTCCAGGTCTATAGTTTTAATCGGGGGCTCTACTGAAATATCTTTGCATGATTTACAGTTAAAAATCTTATACTGAACCTTTATGCAGCCCTGCAGTTCAAAATACAACCTTCTGTATTGCTTAACCTGAGAAAAGCAGCAGAACATCGATGGATTGACAGAGGTTTAAACATAGGAATTTTCCTTTAATTATTGAAAAAACTGAGAAAGAATGTTATTCTAAATCTTTTACATATGAATAAGTGTGGACGGCTTCAGTCTCTCTGGACCCTCTCATCCCAGCAGCTCTCATTGACCTCATCCACTCCCCAGCATGCTGACAGCCTAGCAGAGCAGGGAAGGCTCTTTTAGGAAAACCCAAAGACTGATTTGGACATTTTTAGGGATTACTGGCTGATTAGTGAACACAAACAACCAAATAAGTGAGGTCACAGGTCTGTGATCTAAAAGGCCTGCTGTGTGAATGAATGTAGAGCTGTTAAAAAGACTTTCCAGCAATGCTCCATTGGTCTGAGATTTCCTGGCAAGGGATTAAGAACCAGTGGACCCAGTAAACACATTTTGGCAACCCATGAGAACACTCTAAACCCTTTAGTGACGCATATCGTTCAAAGTTATTCAGGGACTTAATTGTGTAAATGATAATCCACTTTGGAAAAAATAAAATCTATCACTAACTGGCCTAAGTCATCATTTATAGCATAAATATATATATTTGGTGAATTCATTTTACAGCTAACTTTTTACCATCTTGTATTTTTCTGTGTTTTGATAGATACCAGAAAGAAACAGCCTTGTTCCATTCATAAAACAAATTCATATCATACAAACTTTTTTTTTCTCAAGTAAAGTTCACTTCCAAGCTGTGAAGGAATTACGGTCTGTAAGTCATGCAAGGACTCTATCTGTCAGCTCCTATCAATGTTAGCCTGGAGACTTCGCCTTCAGCTGCCAGTTCCTGGCTGAGCCTGGAAGTCTCTGTGACGTGTGATCCAGACTTCTCAGCTTCCGCATTGTGAAGCCTCATTCTTTCCACAGGGACATAGTGCTCGGCCACAACAGCTATCACTTTAATAATAGGGTAGCAGCCAGGAATCCATGAATGGCATTCTGATATTACTCGCCAAAAATTACTGTTTGACTTTAGCATTGGCCAATAAGCCATTCCCACCTACTTGAAGCTGCCACAGTGTAATTTAAGGGAAGGAATTTTGAAAACCTGAAAATGTCAGTAACTGATGGTATTGCTTTACCGGTGTATAAAACTTTTCCAAGAGTATAAGTGAAAACTGAAAGCCTAAGGCACAGATGTAAGATGAGAAAACCATTAACAAGATAGAGAGGCATTTTCTCTCAAAAACCGACTTTCTTGTTGGAAAAAGGTTCCAACTGAAGATATGTGATGAGATTTGGAAGTTATTTTTGCATGCACTGCACTCAAAACTGCCAGTGTGAAACCAAATCAAGGCCAAAAAGAATGGAATTTTGCCGAGATATGTTTAATCGATATCTTTTCTAAGGCCATTGGACATCTCGGTAACTATTTATTTTACATATTTATGTAATGTTTATGTGTTGCAGGTGATTAACAGTGGATTTCTAAGACATTTTACAGAAAGGGTGGTGCAATTGGGTGCAAACTATAAGAAAAAATGGAACAAAAGTGTTGGCTTAGTTGGTAAGTACCCACTCATCATATTTGGGTTCGTAGTTGTTAATTTGCTAAAAATTTGTAATAAACTAGACTCAGAAAATACTTTGCATTGGCATATTAGCTTATTTCTCAAAAACTCATTTCCCATTTACAACCAAATTACAAGAGCAAACTGAAATGGAAACTTCACTTTTTTCCATTTTTCTTATAATTTGTACCAAATTGTACCTTTCCGTAAAATGTCCTAAAAATGAACCATTCAGTACCTACAAATTAGTATAAAATGAAGAGGCCTGTGAAAAAAAGGTTCTACCGACATCTCTTGAAACCTGATGTAAGTGATAATGATGATTTGAGTATTGGATTGCTTACATTTGAAGACTGCTGATGAAAATACAAGACTAACTATCAGGTTGTCTCAAATAAGGTCAAGAGCAAATTATAGCAACTGAATGACGGCATAAAAAAACCTCTCACAGCAGGTAGTGTAGAGCAGCTCTTTCAGTCATGAGCAGAACTTCCATGCTATTGATTCATTCAGTGATACTCATAATTCAATACACTTCTTTCAGCTTGATGATATATTGCCTTAACATCTGATTCCCATGAAAAACACAGTGGAGCTTCAGTCAAAATTTGGTTGTCAAAGCTACACAATGCACTTCATGCTGTTCTACTTATGACACCTCATCATTATCTCATCCTCACCACACCTCTTTATCAAATTATTTTGGCTTCAAGGAGTTGTGTATGACATCCGGTAGTCTGCGGGCAGTCCTGCCAAAACATGAGCACAGTTCTTTGGAAACACATCATTCAGTCCCATCAAATTCCCCAAAGTGAAAAGAAACACTCTGCAAAAACAGGAACATAAACAGTATAGAGTCATACACTTACTTTTATCCAAAAATACAGTATTTCCTCATCGACTTTTATGAGAAGCTCCAATGTTCCCAACGTGAAAGGAAACACCTCATAGCTTCCATGTGTCACTTCCTGCTCAGTAGCTAATTCCCACAAGTGAGACTGGAATTTCCAGCATAGCCAGCTGATCAAAAACAAGCAGTCTATGAATAAAAAGGGAGATGCTAAATGCAGAATGTCCTAAAGGATGCCATCATAGGATTTGTCTCTTTTTTTGTCTCATTCTTAGTCAATGGAGTCAATCTGCAGTGTGCAGACACCAATGAATTTGTGTGCATACGCCGGAAAAATGTGGCATGATTTTCCACAGGAGAATAAGTTTTACAGTAAGCTGAAGTGTCTTGGTGTGGCGTCTTTGTTTTCAGTTTTCATCCTGATACTGTATTAAGGGTACTGCTTCAGCTGCAGTCCTAAGGAGCAAACATTCTGTTGCCAGTCAAGCCATTGACAGACATATTGCTTCAAAACTTTTCCAGCACAATCAGAAAACGTGCTGTCCTTCCCATCCAGCAATTCGATTCAGTTAATTTTTGCTCATGTTGTCCAAATTGGCTCATCATTGTTATTGTTACAGACTAACTGTGGGCCAATGATATCACACAGTACAGTTTGGATTTGTTCGGCCAGTGTGAGACAGGCTCCGGTGTGTATATTGTTTCCAATGTGTCTGAGGAACAATCTGCATTGTTATATGTCAGAGTACCCCTTCCAGCTGTATCTGAATACAGCAGGAAACAAAGAGAGAGCCATGGTCTTTTATGTGACCCCAGGGAGCGGATGTTTTCTCTTCTCATGCTAAGAAGAATCCACCTCAGCGTGACGCTAAAGTGGCCCTGACTTGGTGGTTTCCAGCCGTCCAGGTTCACTTCATTAAATGAGACGCCAGGGAACATTTTTAGACTTTAGTGAGGGAGAGAGGAAGGACTGGATAAGATGTTACAGAGATACAGAGGGAGGCAAAGGGGGGAGAGTCGGAGAGAAAAGAGCACGAGAGAGGTAGATTTGCTACTCTCGTATTACCCACATGCAAAGCCCTCCTGTCATGCGTGTCTGTGTTTGTATAGACTGTTTTGGCTGATGGTTCCTCTCGGTCAGTTTGGGTATTTCCTCATGTTAATCAAAGCAAGATCCTTTCTGGAGCTGAGATTGTGAGATAAAGACTGTTGCAGCGCATTTACTGTCCAGTATTAATATCTGCAGGTTCATCCATTCATAAAATATTGCACCAACACACAAAACAGGGAAACTTTCTTCTTGATTGTCAGTTATTTTATTTTTCCATCATTAGTCCATTATTTTTATATATGTATCAGGATACCTCTGAGTCTATACCACCATGGTCACTTACCAAAGGAAAACACAGTAAGCTGTGTTCAAATCAGCATCCATTTTTGAAGCTTATTTGTAGCTAGTAATTGTATGGTTAGGTCTGTTTCAGTGAGCTATTTTCTGGTAATGCAGCATCAAACTGAAGCATTGTAAAATTTAGCCAGAAGATAAAATTAATTAATATAAAAAAAAGAAAAAAAACAGACCAATAAATAATTGAGGTTTACCCACAGATACACCTTGTGCACTGACTCTTAACAGTGGTTAAACTATAGAATCTCTGTTTGATATGCTCTGTTATACAGTTTTAATGGTCACCTGACAGCCAATCAGAAACCAGTAATTTCTGTTGCCATGGTGTAAAATACAATACAATGTAGGCAACAATCCCCTCCAGATATGTTTTAAGATACATAAAAATATTCTGCTTTTAATAATAATTTGTGTCTGATATTTAAATGATTCACAAAAAAGCTCAATTACCTCATTAAAATCCTTAAAATGAAATCCTTCCTCATCTCCCTCAAAATCCAGAATCTATGGCTATCCAAATATAAGTTTGCTGCTAGGTAAAAGATGCGTCCAACTTCACTGAAAAGTCCATTCTCAGCCCTGGAGACTTCAAGATGGAACACGTTTGGCTCCAAACTAGTTGTGATGTCACAAAATATGAGGTGAGCTCAGAGAAACTTTCCACTTTCAGCAGATAACTGTGAAAACAGCCTTCTACTGTCAAACTCTGCACATAAAACATTCTGTACAGTGCATGTCAAACATCCAAGTCAAGTAACAAGAAGCAAAGCACATTTTTGACTGGAAAGCTTAATTTGGGTTTATAACACAAAATGTATCAGCCTAAAACATCAATATACTGTCAGGTTATTTCAGAGTAATAGTCCCACAGGAAGCTGCTTACACCCTTATTACTGGAAAGAGAAATCATCTGATGAGAATTCTGATCCCACGACCACAAGCAACCCTGATGAATCACATTACACACTAAGGCTCCTTTCACTTTTGTCTCCACCACTGAAAACAATACTTTCCTCTAAGGTGTTAAGCTCCCATTGATGAGTGGACAGATAGATTTCGCTTCCGCTCTTTGTGTGATTGTTCCACCCTTTTTAGACAAGGATACCCTGCTGCTGCCACAGCTAGGGCTGAGACACACAGATCAGTCTCGACTCAGTCTTAAAACTACCACGACAATAACCAATACTTGACAAATGGACAGCTCTCACATGTCTGAGCTACAATATGCTCATTGTCTGTCCGTTTCAGTCACACAATCTCCATACTCACAGCATATGTGTGAGTGCACACACACACACACACACACCTCTTATTCACTCCATGCTTAGAAACCTGTTGGCCTGCCAGCACCGGAAAACTTGGAAAAGATCATCTGCTAGAGTTCATCATGCCTTGAATATCCTTTTGGCAGCTCGTACAACTGGAGAACAATCAAGACACTATTTCAAAACCCTTCCAGTGAACAGTGGGACGCATTATCTCATTTATAATCATGTGAATGACAGTGAACATGCAATTTACAGATCTAGTGTTGTGCCTGTTTCCATGGATCCTGTTTATGATATAAACAGATTGGGAAGACTTGGGTCTCACACCCAGCGAACTCTACTTTTAAGTTATGGCCCCAGATGTGAATTATCCTCTCTTGTGGCTGATGTGGTAGGTAGCAAAGGATCCTAATCCAAAGCAGTAGATTTCAAAGTACTAGGTGCCAGAATTAACTCATTTTAACATAAATCTGACCAAAGAACTACACTGCTGGGTCAGCTATTGAGGAGGTTCATAGAAGTGCTCGTCCATGTCATGTCTACCGTAAAATACACATCATATAACAGTAAAGCTGGCTCTTTTAAGCTTTTTGAGCCAGCTCTTTTAAGGCCAGATCAAATTATGTCGTTCAAACCGTAATTACGAACAGCTGAGTGGGAAAAGCCATTCACATTAAGCTCCGACCTGTAATTCCGAGTTGGAGTCATTGGGAATTTCTGACAGCTACGATATCTCTCATTTGTCAGAAACACTTTCAAAAGTATCAACAAAACGGGTGCCAAAATGGCTACATAACCACCATTGTCAATGGTTCAAGGTAATTAAATCTGACATTACACACAAATACACACATAAAATTTGCAAATAGACTGAAATGGTTTAGACAGTTTGTCCACACCTGCTTTAATCTGTTCAAAAACAGCCAGAAATATGACTAATAGAGGCTGTTTCTCCCAACTGTCAGATTATCTGTAACTACACAATTTACACACTCACTGTATGATGAGTGTATACAATGCTCGCAAGTCGTAAACATGGGAAATGTGTCCCATTTTTCCCATCTATCCCATGTGACATGAACGCAGCATTACCCCACCGGCATCAAGCCACAGAGATAATTTAATTTTTATGTGGTCTGGTTGTGAAATCTCCACAGACAGTTTTGGGACTGAGGTGTGAAGATTATCCTGGGTAATCGGGACGTTATTTTTGGAGTAGAACATTTCTGTTGGGGTTTTCAAATGTCATTTTCAATACTCTGAGATGTATTAATGAAATTCTATTAACCTTCATTGTGCTGGGGGGGCGATATCCATTGGTGGATATATCTGCATGTCTAAACACCACTAGTGGTGAGGAAAAGAAGAAGAATTTTGAAATTATAAATGTTTGATCAAGGACCCTTAAACAGGATATGACATACCATATGTCATTGTTAATTGACAATGTACTGCATGAGCTTACTGTACATCCATTTTATACTGGCCTTTACTCCAATTTCATGGATTTCAGTGCAAATTGAGTTTTGACTAATACTGTGCTGATTGTGTACATGAAAGTCTCATCATTATGTAATGTTAATCATATTTTTTTGTGATAATTATCCTGTTTTTCGGTGTAGAATTTTAGTATGCCATTGTCTACATTTTAACTTTATTTCCCTCCATCCATCTATCTTTTAGCTACTTAAATTCATATCATCACACATGTTCACATCAACATAATCAAAAGACATTAGGTATGGAAACTAAGATTAGTTACATTAGCCCAGTGTTATTATTGTTTTTTGATATATGTGACCTACCTGTCTCACCATTAGGCTAAAGACAGACAATTATATAACATGGAGGTCCTAGAGCCAACCAAAGGCTTCACCATCTGATTTCACTCATCAGTTCTTGCTTTCATTTGTGGGCTGGTGAGTAATTTTAAAAGTATTTTTCAAACCAAGCCTGACCAAAAATACTAACTGTGAAACTCTGTGTTGGCAGAATTAGAAGTTCAAGCTGTTCTGACAGCATCCCAGTGGGTGTGAATGTCAATCTAAAAAAAAAAAACTCCCTGTGACTTGTGCTTTGGTAAATCTTGAGTAAACAGTGGTTACCTGGTGTGAGTCAGGCTCCATGTAAGGGCTTGTCTTGCCATCTTCACTAACTGTTGGCGACCACACTCTGTCTCCTGATCCCGACCTGAAAGACAACACCCATGAGAGAAAGAGAGAGGGAGTCAGGTAAATCTTGTGTCATCAAGCACCCGAGTGTTGAAACATGCAGTCATTTCTGCTGAGAAGTATGAATTTTTCTCTGCTGACAGAAGTTCCAGTGTATTAAGTGTAATTATTTCCAAGTGTGAATGTTTGAAAAGAAACAGAAAAGAGTGAAAGTAAAGACGCTATTTATTTTAATACTCTTAAAATGACTGTAAACTGGGGAAGATGATGACTTTAGCATCACATGATATCCCACTAACTGCTGTCTAATATTAGTGGTGCACATCCCCTCTATGTGCCAAAACACTCACATAGCTGCAGTTAACAAATCATACACTGCACTGGTAGCTTTGCATGAGTGAGTGCTATGTATGTGTGTGTGGATATGGATTTACACATTTGGCAGGTTTTTACATTAGGAATGGAACAAAGCTACGTTCTGGCTTCCTCCCACTGGTACGAAGAAGTCATCATCACATCATAACTCCACCATATGAGCTAACCGGTTTTTGGAAGAACAGAATGCATTTTGGGATGGCCATGGATTTTTCAAAAGAAGTGATAACTGAATACCTGATATCTGAGCACTCCCCCACTGTTTGGATTACCACTAATTGACTCCAGTTGTATTTACTTACAAGAGAGAATATGACTTACTGACTGGCAGCCATGATAAAATACATTATTTACAGCACCGTTGTAGGGGCCTACTGTGCATGCATAAGCTGGGGTCCACAAACTGTATTTCATCCTTTAAAAAGGCAGAAAATAAAATGCAAAGGTCCCATTTATTCCTCAGGCTAATAAAACATCCCTGATTCATCCCTAACAGTATCACTTGGCATAATGTTTCACTTTCAAGTCATATGTTGAAAAAGATATAAAAGAAGAAAAATGAAGGAGAAGATATAAAAAAAAAAGATCAAAGGGATTCTTTGCTTCATTGGGCTGGCAGGTTTTTGTTGCCATGGTGTTGGCTGCTAAATGGGAATCCATCCAACATCTAAAAGGGTAACACTGGGACATCACACGGAGTAACTAAAGGACAGCATGTGTTTTTGTGTGAGTGTGTGTGTGCTTCTCTTCACTGACCTACCCTCCATTTATTCACACCATCATCTACATAGACGTGAAAATGATGACTGTGCGCGCGTGAGTGCATTTGTCAGCCCCACAGTGGGGAGACTTGACGTCTAAAGAGGTGAGGTCATCAGGCTGCAGCTGGCACGGCGTTGGTTGAGCTGAGGCAATGCTTCAGAAATGAACCACGGAGGTGTTGCTATCAAGGACGCTCTTATGAGGCGCCGAGTGTCTGGTGGACGAGCAACAGCTACTGCGTAGGATGACCCCCCCCCCCCCCTATCGCTCCCCTCCGCCAATTCCTTCACAATCCTGGGACAGAAAGCCTTCATGTTTTCAGATTGTTTGGTTTCGATGGTTACCACACAAACAGCCCATTGAAAAGAGTGAAAGTTCAGTCTGAAGTGGCCTATTTGAATTGACATTTTGGAATTGCAAGACAGAAACATGGAATTTATCGTCCATCCATAATAATGAAGATGTGAATGCAGAGGCGTGAGAGGAAACAGAGACAGACCAACTTGGGATTTGCAGCATTATACTGTTGTGCTCATTTTACTGAAGGTCAGTTGGAACAGAGATGTCCTTTGCATACTTGAAATTTGAAAAACTATTCCCCTTTGAATTATGAGGCATCATGCCTCCAACTGGATGTAATGCCACATTTCAAATATTGAGCAATACACATGTTCTAGCTTTAATATTTCTTCCAGAATTGAAACTCTTTCAAAACATCTGAAATGTAATGTAACATAACTGGCCACAGCAGACAGAAACAATCTGCTGCATACCAGGACAATGAACTATATTGTTATTTTCTGTTAGTTGATCTTCTAGTATTGAGTCAATGTGTGAGGGATTACTCAGGATGTCTGGGAAGGATCAGGATCCTACTGTCCACATCAGACAAACTGCTGCTACGCATTCATCAATCTGTTGATAATCTCTGTAACTTTTCTTTCTTCTTTCTCTCCCTGATTCACTTCTTTTCTTCTTTGTTTGTTTTGTTTCTTTCTCTGATCCGAGGATGACTCTACCATGAGAAGTAAATCCCTTCCTAGTCTGCAAATACCTTTTTCAAATTTGATGATTTATAAACCAGATCACAATGATCTGTGAGGTTATACAGACCTAGATGTTTTCTATTAAAATCCAGTTGCAGACTGAGTGACATTATCTTGTCTTCATTGCTACCTCCTCTGTCTAGCTGCTACGTCGAGGAGTGCTCTGAGAAGACGGATCGTCACAGCAGATCTGTGTGCTCTGTCTCTCAATACGGATTCAAAATGATAAATAGGAAAGGGGTGAATAGTCCCAGGTTCATTCCTAAAGTGTTGTCTTTGCTTTCAACACACCAGGTTGCTTTTAACTGTATACATCAATGTCAAACAAGATGGAATACAGAGAAATGGAAAGAAAAGTGAAAGAGAAAGAAAAGAGTGTAAAGGGGCAACACATGAGGAGCTTATTTCTGAAATATGGAGAGTCCACATGTTATCATTTTGGTAACTAATATATTAAGTTGCTTGGTTTTTGTTTTCAAATCGCCACGATTTGTTTGATAGTCTTCATTCATGAGGCACATTTACAAGCAAAAATCTGAAATTATTGACAGCAAAAGCCATAAAAGTTTTGTAAGAATTATAAACGGAAAGAGCAAGGCTATAAAAGTTAGCCACAGAAGACTTCTGAATATGGATGGATCAGAGACAAAAAGAGAGAAAAAAAGACAAGACAACACATAGAAAAAGCACATCAGAGAAAGAAATTCTCAGGTCATCAAGACGACTTTCCTATTCTTTCCTTTGGTCATATTTTCCCTTGCCTGACCTCCCCCTGCCAGGTTTAATTTCCTGATTGGGGTGATCTGGTTTTTGGAGCGGTGGAGGAGTTTACTTTGGCTGCACAGGATCACCATGTTCAAGGAGGAGCGTGAGACAGACGGCTGAAAACTAAGTGCCCTCAAATTAAGATGTGGCTTATCACGGAACATTTCAGGGTTCACCGAGAGTCTTCCCTCGTAGCCTCGCTCTGTCAAACCCATCTGAAAAAAGACAAGGCTGGTTTTCAGCCCTATCATTCATCAGACACCACACGAGTGGTTCCTATGTTATTTGGTAACGTGAGATGAGGTTAAATGTTTTCTCCTCTGTGAGTAGATGGAGATGATCCTTTAAAAGAGCAATTATGGTGGTCTTGTCAGCAGACCTGAGGGGGTCACTTGGAAAAATCTGCATCTGGGTGATGACAAGATCAACCCAAGAGGGAAGCAGGGAGGGAGCTTTGTGGTGCCCCCACCCTCCTCCTTCTTCTGCAGCACAGCCTCTGAAACTCTATTGATGTTGCGTTAATAACAACCACAAAAAAGAGACCTTGGGAGAGCGTGAGAGGAATGAAGAGATGAAGGGATGAAGGAGGAGAAGGCAGCAGTGCTGGTAATGGAGAGGCATGTGTGTGAGTTGGTTCCTTTGGCGTTTTTTTTTTTCATTGTCCCAGCTGGAGTCCTGTGTTCCTTTGGTCCCATGCAGCCTCGTGCATAATTCCTCAGCTGTGAGTCACAGGTCGTAGAGTCAAAGCGAGACAGCAGGGGCAAATCCTCCATCGGAGCGGTCTGACTCTGTCATTTTCTCTGCCGGTTTTTTGTGATTCCTTATGAATCATTTGCCCTGTGTTTGTGTTTGATTTTCCTCTCCTAATCATGATCAGATTTGTATTTCTTCCCTCAGCAGGGGTCAGATATGCACTCATTAGACTTAACCGAAACCCCTGATTCTAGTCTTAACCCTCCCTACTACATGTTTAATCTTAACCCCTACCTTAACCTAAAACTATTCTGCAAAACCTCTCACCTGAAAATGTGTGAAACGCCCAATATACATCAACTTGATGTTTCACACTGTGGTCACGTAATGACACCAGAGTCAGTTCCATTCACTGATGAAGACTGTGAGATGTGGTTAAAAGCTCAGAAACAAAAAGGTAAGCAGGTGAACCTTTTGACATATACTTTACTTAAAGGCAATGTATCATGAACATTTCCAGGTCTTTATTTATAGTCTGGGGCTTTACTGGAATATTTTTGCATGATTTAAAGTTCAAAAAACTCCTTCTAATTATCTCATACTGGCTCTTAATGCAGCCCCTCAGTTCAGCCTCTGTCCTAAACAGGCTGTTTTAGCTCCTGTCTCTTTAAGACCCAGCTCCCAATAAGCCCACTGTGGTTAGTTAACTTCCAGAAGCTACGTAAACAAAGAGTAGTAGTGAGATTTAATTTCTTTTTCTCATTCTTAACTCTAAATGGAAACTTTGAAACATGTCTGTGCCTAAATCCGATCCGAAATATGAGACGGGACAACGTGAACAACCCATGAAACAACATTAGCAACAAAGGCTGCTGAACAGACGACCATTTGTGAGCATGTGCAAACATTCTGATGTCACCACAAGGATAAAGTAGAGGCTACAATTGCATTATAAAGTGTTCAGAGCAGGCTGGGCTTTTGACTTACAAGGAATATTTTTACATACGTTCACTTCATGTTTTGGAACTTTGACCATGTTTAACATAGACATCCAACAACATAGCAGCATAAAAATAACGGAAAACCACAAAAAGCATGTTATGTCCCCTTTAACCACTGCTGTTGTAACATTCTTCCAAGGTTTCCAGTCAACTTGTGGTAAAGAAAAACAAACTACAAGTACAGAAATACAAAATGAAACACATACATTTGTAATTTGCTCCTTACACTGATGTCATTCATTCCTTGCACTTAAAGGTTCAGTTCACAAAATTCACAAAAAAAAAAAACTTTTCTTTTTAAACTGATGGTTAGTGCTTTGGTTTTCTGTACCGAGGTTTTGAGAATATCTACTTTTCAATCTTCTGCTGCAACTCTGATAAAATGGAAGCAAATGAATTAATTAATTCAGCAGAAAGTTGCTCCAATGAAAACTATTAGGGAAGACTGTGGATTATTCTGACTCATAAGGATTTTGTTTCTGAAAGTTTCTGTATCAGGGTGATCCTTAAACCTCTAAACCACCTGTATTACAAGCTTCATTCCGGACCTAATCCTAAATTTTCTTTTCTACAGTAAGTAAAATTGAAGGGCAGCGGGGTGTCCTTACTTCACAAGTTTCTTTTTTTTTTTGAAATACACAAACAAGACACGCACTCAGAGAAACACACACAGCCCAGGCTTCATGACTCATTTCTCAACACATTAAACTTGCCACCCCAGCAGGACTCTTTCCGAACAGCCTGACACACATCCCAACCGCCATCTGCCTCTCAGGCCTCTGCAACCACATGGCTTTCTCTGGCAGAAGGAAGGAAAACTGCAGGGAGGTGAAAGCAGGGTGGAAGAGATGGAGGAGAGAAAGAAGAAGAGAAGATATAAAAAGAAGAAGAAAGAGTGAATGAGTAGAGTAGGATTTAGGTTTGGAGAGGGAGAAGGCAGATATAGAAGTCAGGGAAAAGGGAAGTCAGGGATGAGAAAGTCAAAGAAAGAGAATGAAATGGAAATGGAAGAGTGGAGGCATTTCAAGAGCTGGAGCAGAAGTTTTCCTCCACAGCTGGTTCATGTATTCACAGACTCTGTTTAGGTCTGAGGATATACAGCTCGAGTGAAGCAGACATGACACACTGCAATATCGGCCCTGTGTGTGTCTGTCCAGGTCCTGTGACATTATAGTGAATTTGGAAAATGTGTGTGGAAGAGGTGGCAGCCATTTTTCCTCCGCCAGCAAGACGACACAGCTCCGTTTGATCACCGATGCCAGGAACTAACAGAAAATTTAGCAAGGGTGTTTCACCTCACAGCGGAGCGTTGACAGGCCTGCATCAGTAGAGATGGAAAATGGAAAGCTGTGGTAAAGTTTTGACCGCAGTCTACTTTTTTTTCCTATTTCCTTGTCCTTCTCTTACTGTACCTTCTTTCCTTCTTAATTTTCTTTTTTGCTTATAGATTTTTACAGGAAGATATCATATTGAACTGCAACAGAGTTTGTAGTCTCCTCAGTGTCAGGATGTAATGCACTTACAAGATGTGTTTTGATTACATGTAAATCATAAAACTCCAGGTCTTAACATATTTTGGAAAATGTAAGAAATCACTATCTGAAGTCCAAGTAGACAAGACAAAGCAGTTAATCACAACCAAAAAATAAATTCTGGAAAGCAGATTATGACATTTAAAAATATGAGCATTGAATGATCCATTAGTGACAGTGTTCCACACAAACAACTGCAGCTGCCAACCCAATTTTCACAAAGCCTCTTTATTTTCGTATTCAGCTTTCATGAGCTTCCCGGGACACCTAACCAGAAACCCTCCCTGATACAGAACGCTCTTAAAAATGCTCCATAATAGGGGTTATGAAAAATGGGGGTTATGAAAGTAATAAATGCGGAGACATTACAAAGAAACATTCTTGCGTTACACAAGACCTCAAGCTCACATGCTTCCAACGTACTGTAATTTTGGCTCACAGCAGACGTGTAGACTCATATATTTGTCCATCGGCAGCAACACAAAATTACAGGTCTACTGTTTCTCTTTGACTCTGTGACTGTTGGAGTAGTTTATGGTGTAGTCGTTTAATGGGGGCTAGGGACTGTTGTCATCTAAAATATTATTTTCTAGTGTGTCAGCTCAGCATGAGTTCTCCAAGTCACTCCCATTTTTGGTTGTAATTAAAGATCCTTCAGTTATTCCTGTAACCCACATCAGACTAGTATTTTCAATAAGCTGAATACCCCATATTTCACATGTCCTTCAGTAAATAATACAAGTGCTCATCTGTTACACATGAACATGACATCTTCCATTGTCTGGATAAGTAATAACAGGGCTTGGACTTTAGTCACCAACCAGAAAATACATTACCATGTGGCAGCAGATGAAGGCTGTATAACCGAACCACTGTTTTTTAACGGCTCATTGAATTTCTGAGTAGCTTTTCCAGATTTTGAATATTCTGATCCCTCAACATTTGCCTTTCTATTGTGACTTTTCCATTTATCCATTTTACTATTTAACATTTGTGTTTTATTTTGGTGATTAAATCAGCAGCTTTCACTGTGGCCAAAACAGTGACCTCTTTTTTTTTGCTGTTGACCAATTTGGGATTACAGTATGTAGATGACTCTATTTTATTTGTCTGCTTAGTCATAGTGACCGTTGCTGTTTATTAACACGTCATCCTGTGCAGCATTTTTCTTGGGGGAAAACCTACCATACATGGGTGTTTAATATACTAAATGTAATGCTTTAATCAACTCTAGGTTGAAAAGAAATGCTTTGCCCATATACAGTCTTTATATAATAACTTGGAGAATGTGTAAAAATGAAGTCCCTTCATCTCCTTTCTCCATAATAACCAAGGAGAATATTCAAAGATTCTTTCAAAACTCGTGGCACTATATGTCCTCTATGTGAGGGAGAGAGACTCACAAAGCTGATTCACTGCTTTGTCTGTGTAATTGAATTTCCAGCAATGCACAAAGCAGAAAATGTTGGCTGTAAAACAGCATTCAAAGCAAAGAAAGTGCCCATGTGGATTTCTCACTTGGTCTCTCTTGATACACCGCTCGTCTACTTGGCTTCAACTTCCCTCCTCTGATCTCTCTCTTTCTCTTTGTCTACCATTGTTACCTGTCTCATTTTCTCTTTCTCATATTTCTTACTTTCTGACAGCCATCCCCTGTGTCTTTCAACACTTCTAATTATTTTCTATCATATCTTTTTTTTACAGAATAAGTCCAAACCTTCATGTCCATTTTTAAAATGTTCTCTTTCTTGAATCCCTGTTGCTCTATCTTCCATCCCCTTCACCAGCAGGTCGTTTCAGCTCAATGCATTGGAGCCAAAGGTGCATGCCTGTCTCTCAGGCATGCCTTACTGTTACGTAAACATGTGAGGTCCCCCCTCAGCTAACCCTGAGTGGGCCCCTTTCCTGCAGCACAGAGCAGGCAAATTTTAACATCTTTCAAAGTGAGGATACTTATCATTTCAAACTCACAACGAAATTTAACAGACCACTTAAGAACACTGGACACATATTATGGAGTTAATTGTAAATTTTAAACTGTTGGAGCTTTTTAACATTACAAACTATAAAGTGTCACAACCGCTGACAAGGTGCTGATCCTGCGATGGCCATAATTGTGGGAGCTGTCCAGGGTACTCCGTGTTTGACTCCTCCTCATTACTCATTGTCGCAGAGTGCAGGATTTCATTATCAAAGTTGTTGTAAAAAGCCCACCTGCCCACTCAACTCTGATTGTTACACAACTTTACTGTGAAGATAAATAGAACAAGCTTTTCTTTAAAGGCCAAATTATTTTTATTTTATATCAGGTTCTCAAACAGAGCAACAAAGATTACGTAAATTGTGAATACACGTTCATCGTAGCAATAGGACTACAGCATCCAGTGTTTCCCCTATATTCATCCAGCAGAGGCGCACCGCCACTGCAAAATTGTCAGCGCTGCTGCTAAAATTTCACACCATCATTAATATCAAAGCGTTACTAATGATGTTCACTCGCACACTGTGCGAGCAGAATAATATCCTGTGTTACTGTGGAGTTGTATTGAGTCATCCTTCATTCTTCAAAGGACATCTACGTGAAAGGTAAGAGTAGCGTAGCTCCGTTGAGGCATAGGGCAGTGCATAATATGTGTGATTGTAGCATAGCATAGTGAGTGGTTAAGTGCAGAGAGTAAGCGGCAAAAAGTGACGGCGATGTGAGCGCAGCAGAGGAAAAGTTTAGCAGTAAGTTGTCAGTTAATAAATGCTGCAGCTCCTCAAGACCAAGAAAATACTCATCTATCAAAGGAGGTTAGCCCCGAAGTTAGCAACAATGCATTACCCTTACCTGACCAGGCTCACCTAAGGTGTTACCCCCCCCGAAACCTTCACAGCTGACAGGATTTACTGTTCCAAAAATAATTTTCACAGTTTGGCAGTAAATTCAGCATTTTTCTGTATTTTTCTGTTTTTGGGCACCGCTTTGGTATTTTCATTTCATTATCAAAGTGGCTCTGTTTTCTGACTATGGTGATGTCACTGAGTTGTACTAATTCGAATTTGCCACCTAACGTATCAATTGGACCAAAAGTCTATGACTTATATAACAAAGAAAACTTTGGACCAGCAAAGATATTTAGAAATATTTGTTTCATTTTTACGCCAATATTATCTCTGAAAAAGAGCCAATATTGGCATAATATTATGATGTACACCCTGTGTAATTGTAAAAATTCTTATCATAAGTTGTTGACAGGTGGGGGGGGGGGCTGTTTGGACCGTGGGGCCCCCCTGCTTACGGGGGCTGCGGGGGTATACTTTACAGCCCAGTTTACCCTCCCTCCTCCTGTCAAGCAGCAGGGCAGTTCACACTGTAATTATTTTACCAATATACTCAGGAAAGGTCACATACCAGCTCTGCTGTGTTGTTATATGAACATGCATCAAGTTGCTTGCATTTTCAACTAAAAAAGGTAGTTACATGATTGAAAAGTCATTTATAGCTTGTTTTAAATTTTGCCTACTCACATTTAACTCACTAGCATTTTAAGTTAGGCCTATTAAATGAATTTTGATTGACAAAATACATATAAATATATATATAGAGGTTTTAAACATCAAGAATGAGGTAAGGACACTATGTCACTGACCAAAATGAGTTTAACCTCTTTAACCCCACCCAAAGCCTTTTTGGCAAGCGTCAGAACATTAGTTGAGATTCGGGTCAAGATCCCAGGGTTTCCAAATACACCAAATACTGTATGCCTGCTAAAACTGCAAGGAAATCTTCCATTTTCCATCTGGATGTCACCATAAAAAATGGCATCTTGGATTTGAACTTATCAGTCTCTATTAATAGATAGAAACATGGAGATGAGGAATAACTGTGAAGCTAAATAAAAGCTGCGTATCAATCACTCTTAAGTGCTCCTGCTTTGTATCACGCTGAAATCTGTGTAAAACTACTTTGACTATTTAAGGGGAAAATTAAGCAGAATTTGGGAACATTAGGATACAAGTATTTAAGTGTGGGGGTGCCCTTTTTGTGCATCCGGCAGCTGTAGAGGAGTCCCCCCAGACTTTGCCCTGAATACTACTTTATGCATCTTTAAATAAATTTACTATCCCTATGTGGACAACCCACTTAACGCTCAGTCGCTCAGCTTGACATATGGATGGAGCGTTTCTACTACGGGATGGGAGGGGGGAGGGTGCTGTTGCATGCAAGAGTGCATACTATAAAACACAAATACAGTACAGAGTTAGAGAGAAAAAAGTGCTTCTCTGTCTGAATTTAGACTTCCTGCATGTGTGAATCTTTGCTTATCTGACGGGTCCGATTACTCCGCAAGCGATTCTTATTTCCACTGCATCTGCAAGTCAACGTTATGTTCCAAACCATTATGAGAGAGAAGCTGTGTTGTTTACTGCCCTAAAAGGAGACGGCTGAAGCACCAGTTGGCAGTTGTCACTTGTAACTGAGGTTGAAACCACACAGTGCTCTTCATCTGAGAGGATGGGATTCAGAGGTTGCCAGATTCACTCTGCACTTTCCAGTACTCTGGCAACCCTAAGAAACCGTCTAATAGAAATGTGGGAATCAACTGACATTTAATTTTTTCCTTGGTTATCCCCCATCGCCCTCCCTCTCTCTCTGTCATTTACTCTTTAGACGGATAATTTCCGTTCTGCTATGTTAACAGAAACGCATTGCTCCTGTCCTCCTTTTAAGGCCAAATCATCCGTCATCACATACCAGTTCTAAAAATGATGCACCAGAAGAGTGGAAGATAATTTTCCACCTCATGAACTGGTAAAATGCACAATATTGACCTGTGAAGTCCATTTCTAAAGGCCACAGTGTGACTCACTGTATGCATAAGCCTCATTGACTTTGACAGCGCACTATAGGAGCAGAGAGTCGATCATTTAAACTGTTGTAAAGCTGTCATCTGTCCGTATGACTCGACTGTGCCAAGCTGAGCAGACCAACCAGAAATAGAAACAATATGTGTTCATGGACTAGAGGCACTAAATGACCTTAGTCATAAAAATCAGTCAGCTTTTTCAACTCAATTCACTTAATGAGCGTCAGAGCAAAAACCATAAGGAGCCTCTGCTGAGGGTCAAAGCAGTGATGACTGATTACCAAGTGACTAATGTTCATCATTTCCTGAAATCTAATTATTCTCAACGTCATAATTCCTATCGGTCATCCTCTATGGAAAATGGGCAGAATACACAGTTTGTCACGAGAAACAAGCGCCCATAAGTCTGTAAGCGATTAAGTGACATTCTAATGATGTAGTTAGCAAATCATCTCAGATACCCATATCTCAAACAGTATGTGTAACATTTTGAGTATAAACATGTACACTTAACCCTTTGTGTGTGTGTGTGTGTGTGTGTGTTTGTGTATGTGTCCCAACAAATCCAAGATTAATTGTCAGTGCCCTCCAAAATGTTGTTTCTGATCTGCCACATCTATGGTTCAGGTTAGGTGTTGTTAAGGCAACTAAAAGAACATTATTAAAAGAAAGTAATGCTGTTGGTAGGAAACTGGATGAAAATCAAGGTCTCCGGTGTAAAAGTAAGACTTCATATGCCCAATGATTCGCACCAACCTCCTCCATTAGTGGTTTTGTGGTGCTATAACAACAACAAGCTATTTTGCTACCGAGAGTCATTATTTGCATAACCACAAAAGCTTCCTTGTCAGGAAAATCTGAACATTCTGTAGGTTGTTTTATGGGTTTGACCAAATGGCCGAAGCTGCAGTTCTCTCTTGTGAGGGCAGTCTCACATTTCCATACCTGATGATGCTGAGTGTGAGTTGCTGATTGCAGGTTTTGATCTTGTTTTGAGCCTCCATGTGGGTCATGTGCTCCGTGCTGTCACTGTTGATAGCCAGGATGGTGTCGCCCGGACACAGGTCACCTAGGGCTGCCTTGCTGCCTGGTGTTACCTGAAGATAACATTCACACACACAAACAGGAAAAGAGAAGAAAGGGTTGTTATAAGTGGTGTCAAACTGTCATTAAGGAAGAAAGACCAAAAGAAAAGACAGAAAAAGAGTTTTAGTTTGGGAGTGTCAACACGGAGGCCAAATTCAACAAAAGCAGCTCTCTTTTGATTTATGTAATATTGCCTTAGGCAGCACTCTAAGTTTACACTTTCTACAGCCAGCAACAGTGCCACTGAGAAGCAAGAGGCCACTAAGAGTTTTGGAGGTCGTGAAATATTTGGAAAGACATGGAACATTTTTATACTTATTCATGATCATTCAGCAACTGCATCAGACTAAACCCTGATTTCAGCTGCATTAAATAAGCTGTTTTGAACAGAGTTTGCATTTGAACCTTGAACCTTAACAACTGTCACCATGTAAAGTTAGATTCATTTGCAAGCATCTGCTCAATATATCGATTAACATTTTTCTTTTTCTATTTGTCACTTTGACCGTTTGGATCTTTTAGAGCCCATGTCCACATCACTGTAATTTTGCTTATTATCTTTCAGCTGTTGGACGGTGAGCAGTTTTCTCTCTGTGAGAGTCCAGAAACAGGCTGGTCTGTGGACATTTGAGCCACACAGGGAGGCAGACGGGTGAGGTATACAGAGGAAAAAAAGGGGGAGGGCGAGTATCCCAGTGGGTACGTTTCACCTTCGCAGACACACTAAATGACATATGATAATAATTTTCCATTATTACGCACACACACACACACACACACACACACAGATGTCCCTGCTATTTCTAGGCCTGCTTCTTACTGGTCATACGGTTTTGGTGGGCATAAATAAGAAGAAACTACCAATCAAATCCTCCGTCATCAAACCAAGACATCCACAGTAAAGCAGTCATCGTCATATGGCAGCAAGCTGTAGAAGAAAATGCTTTACTAGCAACGAAACAAAAACATTATGAAATGCGAACAATTGTCATCATGTTTCTCGTCTTTTTTGTGTGCTGCATGTGCTGTCAGGCTATGACATGTATGACGATTAGTTTGACTGTATTTTTCCAACCACTGAATGCGAGGAGATTTTCTACAGCTGGGTGCAATTGCACACTGTTTTTGGAAGAATTCTGAGCAATGCTCTTTGACATTTTTATATTGTTTGAATTATATTGTTTGTTGTTGAGGAAGAGCAATCGAGTCCAGATTCACAGAGTTCCTTTTCACATACTGTAATGGCTATTTTCTCTCAACGATATCAATGACCAATGGGAGCTAGATATTTAGAAAGCATTAAGTTTTTCCCCATTCTATGTAAAAACAGTAGTTTTATGTCTTGCTTTTTCGGAGAAAATTTTTGAAATTGCACAAGAATTCCCTTCAGTTCTCTGGATGATACTGAACACCATCAGTTTTCAGCATGCTGAAGAATGACCAAGAGCTCGATTCACAGGTTTGTATAAATGTATAATACATATGAATCTGTGAATCTGCATTCAGTTGCGCATCCTCAATGACCAGATGTGTGTCTCAGTAAACTGAAACTGAATTGCAAGAACTGAATTTGAGTTGCGAGAACTAAATGTGGAAATATAGAGAGAGTTGAATTTTCAGTTAGGATCAAATACAGTTTCAGAGCCCATGAATTCAATTTCATTTAATTATATTCAGTTCCAAATTTATTGGAATTCAGCTCCAAACTAATAAATTCAATGTCAGAATATGCTATTCAGTTTTTCAATGCAATTATTCAAGTTAAACAGTACAAATTCAAATTATATGATTCAAATTCAGTTTTTTAATGCTTTTATTCAAATTGAGAAATTCAAATGAATTCAAATATAAATGATTCAAATGCAGTTTCTAATGACACATAATGTTTGCCACCTCTCATCAATATGTGAACTTTGGCTTGGGGCCTTTGTTGCATCTCTCTCTCGGTTCATCTAATATAGGCAAAAATTACCAAAAAATAAACAAAAATGTTATTTTAATCAAACTGAGATGCTTTTTTTAAAAACAAATGTAAGCCAGGTACTGTAGGTGTTCAGATTCCAGCACTTTGTAACATGTCTGAAAGCTAAAATTACTACCTGTATCCAAAATACACATAAAACAGAAGATTTAGGAGGATTTTCCAGTTAATGATCCCCTTGTATGTCAAGTGTCAGCAATTAATCCTTGTCCTGTCGTCCAGGTTTTTAAGTGGATACCTCTCTATGAGCTCATTTATCTCCATACCAGAGCGCTCACTGCCTGACCTCTCAACGTCTTGTAATGCCTATTACCTTGACAGCTGTGCATTAAGAACAGTGGAACCTTGTGTTGAAATAACACTTACTTCACTCACAGATATTTGCAATCTCATCCAAGACAAATTTGGATGTGATTGGCTAAAAGTAGGCCCAGTCTGTGAGGGATAGAGAGAGAGAGAGAGAGAGCGAGTGGGGCTGCTTGTGTAATAGAAGCACACTCGCTAACTGGGAAGAGCATTTTAAGAGCAAAGGAACACATGTTCACGCTCCATGAAACACTAATAGCTGAGTCGTGTGGTTCAGATGTGGAATTCCTAATTTACAACCTCTGACTGCCCCTCTGTCCCTGACTCAGTTCCGGTAAACTGAGAGGTCAGAGGCATTGTGGGAAGTGTGTATATGTTTGTGTGTAGGACTCTCAAGGAAACTCACCTAAACATCAACCGCATTTGCAGAAATCTGATATAAACTACACAACTGAATACATTTTTAAAGATTGAGTCTTTCACATAAGCAAAGGCACAAATGAGGTTTTTGTTTTTTTTAAAGGAAACGTGACTTACACTAGTTTGTTTCAGTGCATCTGTTGACAATCACTAACTGGAGGTTATAGTTTACCCACGTCATTTAGCACGACCTCCCTGGTGAGAATGCATTTTAAATGTTTGTGTGTGTGTGTCTTGGGTTTGTGCCTGGGCTGTGTCATAGTGGACCAAGGTTCAGGAACCCCCAACACACACACACACACACACACACAGAGTGAGTAATATCACCTCAGGGTCAGGCCATGAATACTAGTGAACCGCACACACACACAAACACACACACTCACACAGTGGTATGCCAAGTGCCACAATGGCATGACTAACGTTGTCACTAGAGGACATACATTCCGCTCTGTAAGGAAATGTAAGGAGGGTGTAGAGTTACGTGGTTTAGACGTAATCATAACATGCTATATTTATGTTGCGGATGTACAGTAAAGTGATGTAATGACTTAAATCTACGCAGTCTTAAAGATGAATGCAATTATCTAATTAGGTCTTTACATTATGGCCTACGCAAGTGGCTTTGAGGGCAATACCAACATTCTTTTTTTATACTGAACTTTTTATTTTTGTGTTCTTACTTACATGAAACCACTGTAACAAAAGCTAAGTGTGATCAACTTCTACTTGTTTCATTTGTTGGCAGAAAAAAGAATAAAATTATCTAACTCAAAAACGAGAAGTGACAGTCCTGTGAAAACAAACTGGGTGTGTGAGTGCAACTAATAAAAAAAGTTATCTTGGCTCAAACAGCGGATGGAACCAAAGCTGTTGTGTGTGATGAAAAGTGGAAGGGGCAGAAAAAGACAATAAATTCCACAAAAAAATATAACTTTGCTAGAAATAGTAACTTACTATCATATGGTGTGAATTTAATTTTATTTTCACTCAGTAAACCTACTTTTTGTTCCAGCAGACGCTCATGGAATTTGTTAAAAACGACAACAAAAGGAATATTTATTTTCATTTCGGGAAATGGCTGTTCAAATGGCAAAAGTCAGGTTTATAAGTGAGTCTGTAATCTATTACATAATAATTATGGTGGTTAGAACTGCTGAAATACACAGGGTTTCTTTTATTTATTCCACACATACTGATCTTACTGCTAACAGGAAGAGGAATCAAAACACAGAGGAATCTTAATGAAAAACTATTTAGCCTTCAGTCAAATTGATTTAATCTGCATTACGTTATATTAATCAGTGACTGAGAATAACAAAATGACCTTTAATCTATGAAAGTAAAATCATTTTTTTAAATTGCAATAAGTTCGCCTAATGTTTGTAGGCATCAAACAGGTGGTGTGTGTTGATTGCCCAAGCAGCCATGATGTCCCATGATGACAGGATTTGGGGCAGCATTGATGCTGCAGAAAGCAACTGTGCTAGTTGTTGGGTGATCTAAACAGTCAGTGTTTCCATAACTGGCCGCTCCATAAACAATGACACAGTTAATTACTAACAGATAGATTGGTTAGAAAATGACAGCCTCATGTTGCACCGAGTCATCATGTGGCACGCGGAGGCCTCATGAGTGTGTGCTGGAGTGTGGTCACACTGTGGGTTCTTGTGTTTTTCTGTGTGCTCCAGAGTGAAACAGAAAGTCAGAGGACAGGGCAATGAAAGTGAATGTTTTTATGTACTGTAAGTGTATGAATGCACGCATACACAAGTGAACGAGTGAAAAAGCTACAACGATTTCACTCGAGTATGACGCCAGCCCTGAGGGAAAGTATTCTTTCATGTCATCAGTGTTTGTGTCTTGTCTCGAGATCTAAGCCATAAAATGAACAGAGCTTTTCTTAACTACTGAAAAGTTGACCTTTTGAGGATTTTCTTTTCTCCGACAGTGGTATGTAAAGCACATATTTGATCCAAGCTGAGAATCCAATACTCCCTCTTTGACATTTTCTGCATTTTCTGTTTTATACATGTTGACATTTCTGTTTGGACACTTTCAAAATCAGTAGAGTCATTCCTACATTAGTAGAAATTCTTGTAGTTGCAGAATAAATTATCATTAATTTATTCATTTCAAGGGAATTAAAATTTTCTTCCTGCTTCTTTCTTCTGGATGTGCACACACACACACACACAAACACAAACACATACAACCTCCTCCATAACCATATATATACAGCAGTGGTCAGAGAGCATGGTGACCCATAGTCACTGTGTTTTCATGCCCAGTATGTACGAATTTGGTGATTTGCAAGTCAGAAGATATGTAAACATCCATGTTAAAAGCGGACCAAATTTGGTTGAAAAGTTGTATGAACCAGACATCCAAAAATCTTTCGACAAAGATCAATTTAAAATGTTTTCTTTATGTGTGGATTCCTCAGGGACAATTTTGCTGGGTGGGAGCACTGATTTGCACGTCTCAGCGACGGAGAGAATAATTCCTGGCAATGTGTCAAACGCCTTTGTTTGCTTTGTTGGACCTGCGATAGGAACCATGGTTATGACCTTGGTGACACTTTGTAAAAGCCATTACATACCTCGGGGTGTGAGGTTCTGACTGGTGCGTGATTATCATGCTGAAACAAAGAGACTAAATGTGCCAAGAGTAACAAGCAAAGCTGCAGATGATGACCAAATATGTGGGGTTAGGTTTTAATGAGAACACAAACAAATCGGAGAGTCACTTGAACACCACTACAGCCTGTAATGCACACTGTCTAGCATGACCATGATGTTATTCAGCAATATTAGTCACCAATAAGTATGAGACAATCCCTGTAAATCTGATCTGTAATCCAATTATCATTCTGACCAGTTTTTGCACTGAATTGGGATCAACTTTCCCTGAAGACTTGTTTTATGTCTTTCTCAGCATGTTCAGTATGTTGCACATTATCATAAGAGCATCACAAGAATCATGTTTTTGATACGTGGCAGTCCTTGCAGCAAATACATTTTGATGTATTTGCTGCAAAACAACAACCTGAGAAAGACTGACAAAGGAAAGCACATTACTAAAAACTCCCTTTACACCGTGAGGGAGACAAACTGTATATAATACAGTAAATAAATATACAACAAAGTGTAAGAACTTGACATTTTCTTCATGGCCCAGGTCATATTGAAGCAAATTTGTCTGTAATACTGTAATTACTGTACTCTATTATGATGTTTTTTCTGACTTTTTGGTGTTAAAGACCAGAGATCTCTCCGTTACCGTCATCTTAACAGCACTGCTGACACATTTTCATATTAGCACCAATCACAAAGAGTCAATTTCATATATCAGATAACCAGATGACCCGGAGAAGCTCAGCAACAACCCTAAGACTCGCATTGTTCTCCCGCCCTTCTGGTTCAGGAACTCCATGGCGTCACTGACAACAGGAAATTCTTCGAGAGTACCATCTGTTATCTTTTGCTCGACTTGTTGTGGAGATGCAGCTTGTAGCATTTATAATTCTAGCCTGGAGAAAAGAGATGCCACAGAACAACCTGAAGCTGACAATTATAACCAGCAGTGTCAGAGAAACATCTCATGTGGCTTTAGGTCACATGTCCTGTCTCTGGTATGTGGCGGAGAGACGGACAGACATACACCAAGAGATTAAAGGTTACAAAGGACACTGAGTCCATAGGATGTTTAACCGCTAATAAAATCTAAGTTATGTCTTTTTAATTCATGCATTCATGACTGGCTTTCTCTTTCCTTTTGTCTCATTACTTCCTTAAATTCATCAACACCACAAAAAACAGAAAGTAACCAGTTCCAGTTTATCTTGTAATGTTTCATTCTGTCTGAGTTTAGACTCAGATGGGAATAAAATCCAGCCATTGAGACAACAGCACGATAATGTAAGTTAATTCATTATATACAATGAGCTAAAAAGATTGCTTCATTAAAATGCTAACAGGAATTTTAACGAAGAACAATCCTACATGTTCTGCTGGGTTTATCTGGTTTTTCTGGCAGGCACTGACTTGAATTCATACCTACAATGTTAGAATTGTATTTCATATTAAAATTTTGTGTTCTGGATTTATCCAAGATTGTTTTTTAATGAACCAGATACATCAGTTTTGTGTATATTACAAAGTTCATCAGAGATGTCCAAAGGGGTTCCATTTTTTCCACTGACTAAAGCTAATATGATAGATGACGAATCAATATGTTGATAGACAGAAAACCACTCAACAACAACTTTGACAGGTATTTAATCTTGTGATTCATTTCTCAAGCAAAAAGGCCAAAATCTCTTTGGTTCCATGTTCTCCAATGTGAGTATTTGTGGGTTTTCTCTGTTCTACTGTATATCATATTCAACTGAATATTTGGGGTTTTGGACAAGCAATATGAAAGCATTGCCTTGGGCTTTGGGAAACTGAGATGGACCCCTAAATGCATCAACAGTTGTCTGAAAGCAGACAGCATCTTGCATTAACAAGTCAGACCACAAAGGATACACAACATAAAGGTGTCAGAAGGTGAAGCTGGACGGTGATTCTGTGCACCACTCGGGTCATTATTTATCCAACACTCAGTTGGGAATTCCTGTCCAGCAGAGGACCGTTCACTAGTTGGCAGGACTGAAAAGCGTCTTGCGTCACCTTCTGCCTGGACGTTGGTTTCACATCAGTTTACCAAAGGGCTTATACCACAGCTGCCATATTCAACGCATCCTCTCTAAATAACTCCGCAGCTGCATCAGCGATTTTATGATATTTCTCTTTCACTGCTACTCGTTCCGTCTCATGCACAAACAGCCATTTAACAACCTAACACGCCATGCACAGTATCAGGGCACATATTTCCAGAGTCAAGTAGATGCGCCTTTAACTGACTCATGTCCTAATGGGCTGGCAGGGGACTAATGAGCTTATCCTGGGACGTTATTACCTTAAGCAAAGAACCAGCTGCTGCCATCAGAACTTGTTTTCTGGTATTTACAGCTTTCACTCTCTCCATGTGCAGGTGTTTCATGGTATTCTCTTTTATATTTGCAGAAAGACATGGAGGAAGAGAGGGAGGGAATCTGTCAATCATGCAAAGTAGAGGTATGATTGTGTAAAATACTGTAAAACTTAAAAACAACAGGGTTCAGCATTTCTTTAAACTTCTCTTGACTAAAATTAAAGGGTAGTAGACACTGCTACACCCTTCGGACTTTTCTGGCTCATACGAGGTTTACATGAAACTAAAGTGCCCCCAAAAGAGGTATTCTGGACACTGTAAGACATAAACTATTCTTGTCTGAAACTCACTCTCATAAACACACTCTTCCTCTCCCTACATGTAACTCTTTCTGTGTCACCATTCCGCACATTGTAATTGCCGTCTTGGGCATGCACTGTACAGCAAGAATGAAGCAAGCATGTGATAAATAGCGAGTTTAGGAGATATTCCAGAATATCTGCAGCAATGAATAACATCTTGCTTCAACCTCAGAATGCAACAAGCTCCCATGAGGTGAGGCGAAAGGATTCCTTTCCCACCGTCTCTGTGTTTTTAGCACGTCCTTGAAATTAATTTTGATTTATAGGCTGATGTAAACTCCAACATAAAACACACCAGGATAAAACAATTATTGAGTTCTGCAACACATTTGCTATCGCCAGCTGATGTTTTGGAGCATGTGACATCAATTGGACATTGAACTGCTCTGTAATAGCTGGTAGAGAGCAAAAAAGAGGCCGCAGGAGGCAATGTAATGCTTGGACTTGCTGCCAAGAGACTGTGTATTTATGCCTCTGATATAAGATATTTTGCTAAATGCTTGCATCTTACCAGCTGCTTCTTTCTATAATTTTCAGGTGGCCAACATGTTGGAGTTAAACTCTCTTCTTGCAAGCAGTTATTCCACATGAAGGCTGTTTTTTATTGCCACCTTTTCTACTATGTAACCTGTAATTAATTTCAGTGATGTCACCAGAAGAAAGTTACAAAATGTTCACAATAAATAAAAAACTTGACCTGCACATACCGTGATGTTCATATAGGCAGTTATGCAAGTATGCAAAGATTGAGCTGGTGAAATTTAGGAGCTGTGAAATCAGTTTTATTGAAACCATGACTTGCCTGCTGTACAAATGATTAAAGTAATAAGAATGATGTGCATCACAAAGCCTGAGATCCCCTGAAGCTGCAGCATTTTAAGCAAGTCAGCATGAACAAAAAAGGACTGCAAAAGGCTGCAGAGTATTTTTTCCCTTTTTGACCAATGAATTCTGGTCTTGGGCATGGTCTCTGTTGGAAACTCTACTCCATGCACACAGAGAGACTAACTGAAACATGAACCTCAAGCATAAAGTGAGCCCTCAGTCCACAGAGAGCTGGATTCACCAATGATATCTGAGCCACCAAAAAGAAGATTTCTGTAGTTTTTTTAAAGGTGCAAATTTCAGCTGCCTTTCAAAGTGTTTGGGGACACGAAGGTACCAAATTAAAGAGTGAATCATAGATGTAGAAACCACAAACTTGTCATCTTGTCAACAGATGTACCAGTGTCAAGGCTCATGACTTCAACACTGTGAGTCAGAGTTTGCCTCATCATTGCATCACAATTCTTTTGAGGGATAAAGTGGTAGGTTTAAAAACAGAGAGTACTTCAGGTGATCTTCAGGGGTTATTCTGCTTCTCTCAACTTCGTTAATCGCCCGCCGTAAATCTAAAAATTACCCCTCTAGTTTGAAGTGCCAGGGCCCTGTAGTTAAAGGGTCAGTTTGGGGCTGGTGATACAGCTGAGCACAACACCTGGAATCCCTCAGCAGCACCAATGAGCTCTGATGAAAAACAAATGTCAGCGCCCACCCCCCTCCCCCCTCAGCCCCCTTTCTGCAAGCCCTGCAGCAGAAGCGGGATGTGTTTACCCTGGCCGGGATGAACTATTGGCTACTGCCAGATCCACTGCCAGCACACTGACTCTTGACCCATATTCTGAGGGTCAGGAAAGTTCATGAAGGTTTATGAATACCGCTGCCACTACTTCTACTACTACTTTCATCAATATTATTGACAATAATTCAATAACACATATAATAATACGGCAACAATAATCATTATCATAATCCAAAACTCCAGCATCATTTTACAGCCTGTCTCACAACCATCTGGGATCACTTACAGTCAAAATTTGGAAAAATAAGTTTAAATGGCATCATTTATACATTAAGAATTAAACTTATTTCACAATTACGGATAACCTTATGGACATGAACCATCCCCTCTTTAAGGGAGTCCTTATGTTTATGTTGTTATAGTTAAGCTATAACACTAATAATGAAATACTCTTAAAAAAATCACCATATTGTGATCTTGAAAGCCATATAGCCTAATTGATGGTTGGCCAAATGTAATGACTCAATAAATTGTACAGGCGACTTCTGCTGCCAGGAATTAGACGGCACCATCTGGCAGCTTTTAGAGTGGAGCTCCTGTTCATACACTTATAATTAGACGTCGGCGACCTCTTATTTAAGATTAATTAGGCTGCTCGGGCAACAATTCCAGCTTCACTCACTTCCAGCTTTTCCCCACATCCTTTGCACCGGCCAGTCACTGTCTGTCATCTAGTAGCCTATAAGTGGCCTGGAAATGGCAAAAAAGTCGTTCACATAAAGATTTAAAAAAAAACTCTGCCCTGAGATGCTGACTCCCTCCGGCGGTGCGTACTTTTCAATGAATGGATACACACGTCGAAACAGCAAAGTTGTTACCTACCCTGGAGATGGTTAACGGTGTGCTGAAATCCCGTCCTCCCACCAGACGAAAACCCCAAGGTGAGGGTCCCTTTAGTGTCACGGTCTGGGGCATGTTTGGCATTTTAGACTGCGAAAGGGGAACGGACAGATGTCAGGCAGAATGAGAGGGGGAAATGTCCGCGGTTTCTCGATACACGGGTTTTTTTTTTTAAAAAAAAAGGGGGGCAACGTGAACTATCCAAAGTCCTCTGCCTAGCTGCTAGGCAACACTGTCCCGGCTGTGAAAACTTTACTCCCACTTGATTCAAGTTTAAATAACGAAGTTGCCTCTGACGTGGGGATGACGGGCTGTCCTACCCGCCTTCACCCGGGCTGTGCAGAGTGGGAGGGGACGGAGCTGCGACAACAAAGACATGTGAACTGTGAGGGAGAAGGAGACACGAAAATCTGCTTATTGTTCAACACAGCAGGTGGGCTATAAATGTGGGTTATGACTTCTTCTGGTTTTCCTTTCAGTTCCTCGTTAAGCATTTTATTCCTTGCTGTAGGCTCCCATTATTGAATATAGCTGCAATTAATCAGTCAGTCAATCGTCAGAAAAGGAATCGCAAATATCTGATTCCAGCCACACAAATGTGAATATTTTCTGGTTCCTTTACTCTTCTATGATAGTAAACAATATATCTATCTTAGTTGTGGACTGTTGGTGGTGACAAAAGAAGACAATTAAGGACATCATCTTGGGCTTTTGGAGACAGTGGTCGACATTATTTACCCTTTTTAAGCACTTTATAGACCAAACACTAATTGATTTATCGAGAAAATAATCAACAGATCAATCAATAATGAAAATAATTGTTAGTTGCAGATCTACAATGGAAATCCTTTAATCATCACTGACTTCACTTGGTTATTTGAAGTAGTTGGCAATTATTAATTAGCCTATTTTTAATGTTCTACACAGATTTTAATCTTTAAGTTACAGATAGAGTAACAAATGCAAGAGGAAGTTCGACTTCTATGAAAAAAAATGCCTTTTTTGGTTGTCAACTGATAATTGATATAATTATTGATTGAGAAACAATATGTAAATGAAAACGCCAGTGTTACAGTACTTCTGTCAACAAAACAAGGCTTTAACAGTACCAGAAACCATGAACAACATTAATAATCCTTGTTTTCTATATTGTTAGCATGTGTATGAAATGACATTCCAAGTAAAAAGTTAAATTAATGTATTCTCTTCTGCTTTGAAGTGTCATGAATGGCTTCATACTGGTAGATCAGTATTTGAATTATCTAATGAATAAAGCTATATAAAAGCTTGTATTATAACTTCAACATTGCTTCATACACAAGTGCCTGTAGTTTGCTTTTTATACATATGAATTAATTTGTAAATAGGGAATAATATGCTGGCCCTCAGGTCCTTATAGGATAATCCGGACAGGCACTTAAAATGTAAGTCTGTCAATAACTCACTGATCAGGGTCTTAAACAAAAAGCTGTAAGGCTTGAGTATCATCTTTAACAGCGAAGATGCTTTGCTGTAATTTGGATGCATCACTGGCAGAAAAGACCTCTCCCATTTGTCAGTGGATATCCTAGTATCCTGTCTGCCCCCATGTCTTGATTCTTTCATTTCCCCAGCCAATTACAGAGTGAGTCAGTGAGCTAGAGTACGATTTTTCTACTGCAGAGAGAATGATCTCATAGACATTCCTGGGAATCTGTCTTTCAGACAACTGCAGGCATGCGGAGCTCTGTCTGGAGGTCTGAGTCAATTTGATTCAGACACTAACCTATCCCAGTCACTGTGTAACAAGTGGCACTGTCATGTCAAACCAACTGGATCTCAACATCAGGTAGCTATAATTGTCCTTGCATCATGAGTGACAATGTTTTTGTAGTCTTGTATAAACTTTGCACAATCAACTGCTGTGATGCAATAAAGCATGTTGAGAAAGTAGGAATTGATGCAAGCTGTCTCATTGTTTAACAATAGAAAACACACTGAAGAAAGAATATGAGCCAGATAATTTTAAATCAGTTCAGTGTACACAAACCTACAAACATCCTCTCAGGAGTTTGGATTCAGAAAAAGACAAAGAGACATAAGACTTTGAGTATGTACTGCAAAAGTTGAAAACATAAAAAAACACATTCAAAATATACATATGTGAGTGTATGTTAACACCGGGAGCTTTAAAACTTTCTTGTCTCATTATAATACTGTCATGCTTCACTTCATACTTAATCAGTTTTTCACAATAGAAGCTCAAAAGGTACACCAAAACAAGACAAAACAAAAAAATACCTATACAGTAATTTGTATGGACATGGAAACAAAGCCAACAATCATGTTGCAGCAGGTGTTACAAAACTGTATTTACAGACTGCCCTTGAAAAATACCTTTTCCCAGAATACTCTAAAGGATGACTAACAAAGAACAAAAAGGGATGAGAAGACTGGTGTCTGCACTGGAGATTTATTGAGCAGATCAGCGGGTTGACATTTCGGATATGCGTTCTCTTCAAAGCCTGCTCCCAATAAATCTAACTCAAACTACAGAGAGCTCCCATCCCTCTGTTCTTTTTCCCTGGATGGTCATCATTCGACATACCCTCGGCAGCACCTAAGTCCTTTTAAATCTCTACAAATCAATTTACTCTCTGATTTTGCCTCTGTGTTATAAAGCCAAAAAGGACCTGAAGGGAAACAGGTAAGACCAGCAGTGCTGTAATTATGAGCTTCATCTGGATTACCTTTGCTGTCTGGGAGAATGATGTCAGTTAAGCTGTTGCACAAACTTTGATTCCTTAGCTCCTCCACTGGTAGTAAATAAAGTCTAACAATTATAACTGTTGGGAGACAGTGCTCAGTAACGGAGCAAGAATTATACTGACAAATATATTTTTAATAGAATACTGTCACTAGTCTGTGTACAGGGCTAATGGGAGGGGGACCCAACTGCAGACACCAAGGCAGACAGGTAGAATGAAAAGGGCTTTAATAAACGAAATCCAAAAGACAGGCTTACAGATCAGTATCAGGAAGTAAGTCCAAAACAGGCAAACAAGTCAACAAGGGGCAAGACAGGCAGGCAGGTCACAAACAAGCGGAAGGTCTAAACCTCAGGAACAGGAATAGGAACAGGATACAGGCTGGCTGGAACACAAGTGTACAACAAAGCAATATTGACAAACTGATAGTGAATGGAAAACAGAGTGCCTGTATATAAAGTACTGGGACTGATGGGGTAATGAGCAGCAGGTGAAGGCAATTGAGGGGTGGCAACAGATGAGCAGGTGGGTGTGGGAACCAGGCAGGAAAAGTCCGGGGGCATCTGGTGGACAGGTGGAGAATGGCAAAGCCAAGAGAGCAGAGTGTGGGGCTAAAGGCAGGGACAGAGGCAGAAAGGGCAAGGGAAACACAAACAGGACCGAGGCAGGAATCGTGACAGAATACCATGAGTTTTTAACATTTATCATGGGCCTAAAGGTCTTTAAAATCTTTCAAATATAATATTGCATAGGAGATTCCTAACTGGTGCACCAGACACGTTCCAAATTTACTTAGTACAAGAATTATACAATGGTTGCAGTAAAAAAAGACAACTATATTAACAGTATATATGACAGTATACACACCTAAAAACTCTGAAAACCAAAGATCAGAGTTTAATATTTGATATATGGTGTAGCAGTTCAACTTGGGTAATAAACATGCTGAATATCTTTGTCCAGAAAGCAACATTAACACTGAGGTTTAAGTTTTCAACAAAAAATAAAGCAGCACTAACCAATATTGTTTTCACATTATAAATGGATTTTATCTGACATATGTGTAATGTTGCTCATAGTGACAAATCCACAGATAACAATCACCTGACTTTGCAGTTACCCTCAGCTCAGGGGAACATTTTAGCCTCTCTCAGCTCATTGTTTTGGTTTTACGACCTGCAACTTCAGTGTTTGGCTCAGTCTCAACCGCTTTCATCAACCCTGTTTACAGCAGCAGTCAGCTGTTTTCAGCAAAAAAAGCTCTGGTAAACCTGCTGTACCTACCTTCCCAACACAAAACAAAGAGATAAAGTTAGCAAGTAGCTGAACATAGAATATAGCGGAGCATATAACAGCTAATGAGCCGGATATTTCACTGGATATTTCAAGACCAAAACATCAGAGCGAATATTGGACTTATTCATCAGGTGGCCAGAAACACAGGACTCCTAATGTTGCTACATGTCATATGTGTAAATAAGCAAGTGGTGCTAACACATTTTCCACAAAAAGCCATTAACATGTCAGTGTTGTGTACAGCTTGTTGTACTGCCCCCAGGTGGCCAAAAAATCAACTCATGCAGGTTTGTTTGCAAGTTGAGTTTGTAATTAAAAACACACATTTATCATTTTAATACCAGAATCTCATTAGGCCGTTGCAATCATTTGCCTATAGTTTGGAATCACTACAACAAATTTAAGTCAGGCACAGAAGTCTGCTGTAGGCAAATATATCAGCAGATGTAGATCTTGACTGGTAACATCTTTGTGAAATTCAATAAAGATCTTTAAACAAACAAAAAAAAGAAACAATGGTGCCACTTACAGTGCTATGCCTTAAGCACCCCATGGGGAAGCAAATAGTTGTAGGGAAATCGTGAAGCTTAATTCATGTGGTTGCAATATTGCTGAGTCAGAAATGAAAAACAGATGATTTCATAGCATAAGACGACCACAGGCCCAAAGCTATCATAAGAATGCTGCAGACTTATATACTTAATATTGGCAAGTTGATGTGATTATAAATAACTGATAGAGAAGAACAATCGATATTGGAGGAAATATCTAAAAGAAAATCCTTATCATTATTTGAAGAGTATATACAACCTTCTTTCACAGTTCCTCCTAAATCAGACCACTAACCCATAAATTTTCCAAGTCAAACTGCTAAATGGCGATGAGTTAATGTGTTTGTACTGAGTAGCTCCCACTTATGGATGAGAGATTTGACATGCCTACATAAAAACAAAACAAAACAAAATTAGATAAAAAACAAAGCTCAAAAGGGAAATATTGTTAGCTTTTTGTATTTAATAACAAATAAGAAATGAATTGGTTTTCAATGTGACTTGAATTTTCCATGCAACATTAAAATCTAATCACAACACAGAAAACAAAGTCAAGAGTCGTATTACGTTTTTATGTTCAGCACAGACCTGCCAATACTAACTACTATGCTATTTGTTTTCATGAGGAGGCGCAGGGGAGCTTTTTCTTTTTTGAGAGTAAGACACATTGTTCATACCAAGATGAAAAACAACCAACCGTTCAATCAGGGATTTGAGGAGGCACCATTGGCAGAGCTTATCATCACTGATAGGAGTTGGTGGTAGCCATGACAGACAACCGTTCACAGTTTCTTGTGGGAATGACTCGATTCCAAGAAAGGGAGAAAGAGGACAGTAATTTTATGTGTTTAAGTTTTGAGTGTACCTTGATTATGTGTGTTACAGGGTGAGGCCATATGAGAGAGCTACTCTCAGATGTTTCTGTAGTCAAGAATATGGACATGTTGCTGCAGTATGTAGAGGAGTCAGAAGATGTGGGAGGTGTGGGGAGGACAACTGTAATGTGGAGATGTGTAAAGTGCGAAAGAGCAAGTTAAGTGCCTGCACTGAGAAGGAAATCACGATATGGGATCAGCACAGTGTCCAAAAAGAATCAAGTACAGGAAAGTGAATAAGATGAGAACAGAAAAGGGATTGTCGTATGCTGAAGCTACTAAGAGAATGGACAGAAACAACAAGATGGTGGCAGAACCAGAGCAGAAAAGGAATGGAGCTGATCAGAATATCTGCAAGGAAACGAAAAGATTTTTGGCATTCATTGTCACGGTCCTAAATTGTGCTGCTGAAATACAGCGGAAGAATCAAGATGGTGCTGGTTGCTGCCAAGAGATACTTGAATGTTGTAGACATATCTGTAGATATTACCAAAGACTGTAAAAAATATGGACGTAGCCACTGTGACATCATCTATTGGTTTCTGAAGAGCAGTTTTGAAGCTCAAAGTGGGCGGCTTCGGACATCACCATCTTGGCAGTGCCTGATTCTGTCTAACTCGCGGCTAATCCAAAATGGGCAAAGAGGTAGGGCTGAGGTGGGCCGAATGAAGCCTGCCTGCTGAAACAAGCCACCTAACAGTTAGCAACCTGTCACTCAATGCAGCCACGTCCTTAATTATACATGACTTCACGGCTTGATAAAATTTAAATGTTATAACCCCCCCCCAAAAAAGTGATAGTTTAAGTTGTTTCTGCTGTTAGTTTTAGCTGTTAGTTCTGTTTCCTGGGCTCACACACAGAAACACATGTACATTGACCAGATGCTAGCAATGAATATTTAATGTGCTGCTCAGGCATTACTGTCATTGGAGTAACAGACAGATGTGAATGGATCTTCAAGTGTAGCCCATTAATATGACATACTGGCAGACAATCCAACAAGAATATATATATATAGCAGTGTGCTGACATGAACATAAGAGAGGCTAAGTGCCTAGTTGGATGAGTTAAATGACAAAATATTTTAATATGATTGTGTTTAATGAGATTATTATATATGATTTGGTGCCTGAACACAAAGTGATTGATTCATGAGTAGTAGTACAGAAAAGAATTGTTGAATTAGAATTTTTGTCATGTTCCCACACTATAACTGTCAGTAAGGTCTTTTCCTACTAAGTATCTGACTGAAATTGCAAAACAATCCAAGATAAAGGCAGACCTCTGTCTGGAAAAGCTAGAAATAGAACATTAACTTCAGATTAAAAATGCTCAAAGAAATGTTGCAGCATGTCATCTCAATATGCCATTCACTCTGTCCAGGATGCATCTTGATGCACCAGGAATGCATCTAGACTGGTACTTGTGTATGTATTCCTTTTTTTCTCACGACTCTCCGCCCTTTCTATCTTTCTCTTTCTCTCTGTCTCTCTTTCTCTCACACATGGATAATCTTATTAAACTTACCAGGATGAATCATCAAATCATTTCCACCAAACTGTCCACCCAAAACCTAAAAGAGCTATAGATAACTTCCCTCCAGTGTTACAAACAAAAACCATAATTGACACCACCCCAATCATTATAGCCGAATGAGCCAATATGATGCTGTGACTAGGCTTTAAACCACTACTCAAGCAGTACTATACTCTCTTGTAAACAATCCATGTGACAAGAGCATGCACTGGAAAGGACCACAGAAACAGGAGTGGCATTAGGAATTCATGTGGGCACCGTTAAATTGAATCAATCATCCATCATCCTGGTTGCACAACAGATTGTTAGACTCGAGGATGTCGTGTTTGTTGTTTCAACCATGGGAGACATACTGTCTCGGAACCACTGAAACCGCTGAAATTGGTCACAATTACAGTTAGCAGTTGTGATGACTCCAGGTTCACATGAGAACATGGAAGTTTCTTGATTGTTCTCCAAACAAGCAGCAACCTCCGGGGTTGAAAAATGAAGCGGAAGTGGCAAAAACTGCAGTTCCTCAAATTGCCACTTGAGGCTGGCCCCAAAAACGAGTCAATCCCCATAGAACCCCATGTTAAAATGGTCATTATGAACAGGAGGAATGATTAGAGCAAGCAAAACCAGTTTGAATGTTCATATGGGCACCCGACTGTTGTTTCAAGACAGACTTGAAAAATTGTGAACCTATCCTTTAAGTTTGCCGCTATTTGTCTAATCTAAGTCTGTGTTTGTGCAACTGGCTCAGGTTTAATTTACCTAAATATTGTAGCTTTCTGGTAACAATCTAGCAACAATGTGATAACATTTTACATCTTGCTGTTAGAGTTCATGTTCCAGACAAATAATTGATTAAAATTGTGGTTCCATGTGGAAGATGACTGCCTCATGAACAAAATATTTGAAAGTACTGATCTTTGTTTGCTTTACAGAGGAAAATAAAAAACCAACAAATTAATATCAGGAACTGAACCCTTGCTGGTGGAGGTAGAGAGAACTGAAATGAAGGGAAATGATGCTCGAGGCTTCGAACTGTGGAATCATCTGATCTTGATTCAGATCTAAACGAATCATTACTAAATGCCCCACACACAGATATTACACTAGATCAACACTGTAACAATGCATTCTTTGTCCTGTGCTGGAAGTTTCTGACCCGTGAAGAACACACAAATGTTTCCCACGTGTACACATGCCAGCTGTTGACAACTGAGTTCAGCACATTCACTGCTTTGTTCGTATTTACAGTTGATGCACAATACCACAGGGTTGAAGGCCGCTACTACTGATGCCAGCTGGCAGGACTGTCTCTGCCCTGTCTGTCTATATCAACATGTGGAATGCCTTCTAATGTTGAGTATAATTGTATACACATCTATTATACATACACATATAACATAAATATAATTTATAAAATATTATACAGCAAAAACATATAATAAGTGTAATCAAAACAAAGACCCAAATGTGAAATAAACAAACTTGTGTCATCACAACATTAGGATGTATGTTTTCTATGTATTTTGATTAAACGTTTGCATGTTATCCTGTATTAAAGCCAAGTGCATGAATTATAAATTAAACCAAACCAAAGTACTTAGTGGAAATCAGATCATGGTTAGTTTTGGTACAATATTGATCACACAAATCATGCAATGGTGTTCACCTACCATAGCAGATGTAGAAAGTAACACAATGCATTATCTCATTTACTTTAATAAAGTACAATTTTAGTATAATACTTGATTATTTTCACCTCTATACCAGTGAAATATGCATGGTTGAACATTAAACAATCCAAATTGAGCCAAATACAACATTCATGCATCTTACACATGAATGACACCATGCTGCTAATTCTTTCATTCTCATAAAAGGCTTGTTTAGCATCTCTTTCAAGAATCAATGTCCCTGTTAGTCTGAATAATCATCATCTGTTTATGTTGGGACTATTTTTGGGGAGGAAGAAAAGAGTTCCAATGAAAACTGTCCACAGTAATTTTCAAAGCTGTTAGCACAAAAATGAAATTCCATTAATTTTCGGTTCTGACCAAAAAAAATGCGGAGACAAACATCTCAAAACCTGGACAAATAAAACCTGAAAATATCTTCATGGGTAATTGAGAGAATATTACATTTTATTGTTATACATTTTATATTTTCCATTCATTTTGTGAATGAACCTTTGAATAAAATTTTGAATGCAGGACTTTTTTGTTATGCTATGTTTTGCTATGTCTATGATTGCATACTGTAGAAGTGTCACTGCGTGAGGCTAACAGTAGCAGTTTGTTCATAATCCTTGCTAGTAAATGGGTCTTAAGGGATTTAACAAGCTCAATGCTCTGTGATCCCTCTGTCTGCTAATTGTGGTTAGTAATTGGAAACTTCTATGTTGGTTATAGGAATGTTCCAAACTCACTCTGTAGCTTTGTAGTGTATACTGGGGATTCTCGTTTGCCTGTAAAAGAGGGAGGCTTGTAACGTGTGTACAGAAGCACACAGTGTTGTGCAGTGTTTACCTCAAAATAAAGAAAATAAGCCATATAAATGGAAGAGTGTTTTCTTTCTGCTGTGAAAAAGTGTGTTCCCCTGCTTTAAATCTTTTCAAAACCACCTCAGTGAACCTCAGGTTTCACTTTGCCGTACTTCAAAGGATGAGCACAAACCACCAAACAACAATATCTTTGACTCAGAGACGTCAAAAGAGGAACAGGTGTTGTGAAGTGCAGATAAAAAATTACACACATCATAAACCGATGGGGAAGTCCCTGATAAGTCCATCAGAGTTCATTTCAGCCATACCAGGAAATATGCTGCTGAAGAGAGTGCAGAAACAAAGAGGGATTCTAGCAGGATGATCAAGTTTAGATGTTATTTTTAAACATTCAGATTCAGAGTTTGTTAAGAGAGAAATTTGATCTTTTGTGTTCCTGCTTAATCTAATTCAAGGGGGAAGGAATAGATTCAGTATTCTTTTAACCATATTATAGTACTTGAAATCTTTGTAACTTACCTTAGGGATACCTTAAGTGAGGTCCAAGGCCCACCAAGTGAACGGTTCTTGTAGTTCCAGCAAATTAGAATTCATTCAGTTTTTACCATACTTGATCAATACTGGAGAGGCAATGGAGGGAGGGGAGATGTCTCACTCTTTCTCCCACTGACGTGGAGTAGATACCTCAGGAAACTCCCATTTTAAGATGGTTCCTGATACAACATCTTTGACAAAAAGTGTCTTTGTTAGACACCTTTGACATCACCTCTTCTAACCCTAGATTGGATCAAATGAGGTCCAATGAGTGTCAGCTGTGTTTTGTCCAAATAAAGGCTAGCTTTGCTTTGATATTTAGTTTTAATTGTCCAGGATTTGGGAATTTTGCATTCCCAATTAGCAGATGGGTTAGCTTTGAGCTAGTGTTGACCCTTGGAAATCTGGTATATCATTCACCCGGCTACCTGAAGCCTCAAATATTCCTGCATCTTTTAAAGTCATTTGAGCCAAGATTCCTCTTTAGTTCACATTTCATGACCATCAAATTTGATGTTTTGAAATGTATAGTTTGTTGGCCCACTCCCAAACTGATTACTCCAAACAACTGCACTTCAAATGCACACACAACAAAGCAAAACATCAGCGTCAATGGGCTTGTTTGACAAGTCTGGTCCTGAATTTGAGACAAGCAATTATATGGTAGACTTAACAGAGAGACTTTCACAGTCACAGAGGTATGCTACTGCTTCAGTGTTAGGGCAAGGCCAGTGTCCACACACACACACACACACACACACACACACACACACAAAGAAGGGTTGTGTTACCCCTGGGGCACAGACATAAATGGCCAGCTAGCTGAAGCAATTCTTACAGCCGTGGAGTACAGAAGTGAGTCATGATGTTCTTGGTCATGACAGGAGGATTCTATAGCATAGAATCAACTTCATCATCCAACCGTGACCTCAAACGTAAACATTTGAATTATTTAATTACTGGTTTCTGTTGCTTTGGAAATGTAATTTCTGAAACCTCTACACTTGAGCAATTTGTTAAAGACTGACCAGGGACCCTGATTGAACTTTTGGTTTTAAAAAAAAGTATATTTTCTGTTTATTTTGGGCCACGCTATCAGCATTGCTTTGGGGATGGCAGTTGGTCGGTCGGTCAACCACTTTGATCAAAAGATATCTGGACAAATATTGGATAGACTAAGACAAACAGGATGAATTGTAATAACTTTGATGATCTCTCAACTTTTCATCTAGCCCCATCATCAAGTTAAACATTTCAGTAGTGTTTGTTTGTTTACAGAAGACATTCTGATGTCTCAGTAGGAAAAGCAAAGGTGTAAATAATAAAATGAATGATGGCTGAATTCCATTTAGCTGCTTCAAGCAGCTGGCTATAGACTCGTCTTACCTGGACTACAGTGATGTTGATGTTGTTTTATCTACTTTATCTCTGTAATCTGTGGAAATGGTTTTGCATGAAATCCAGTTGAGCAACTGATTACAGTTTTGCAGTGATATTGATCTGAAATGTATAATTATGTTTTTTAATTGGACCTGTATGAGATGGACATAGAAACTTAATTGCAAATGTTAAAAAGTATGTATATTGACAATGACAATAAATCAGTTTAAATTGGCTCAGTGCATCACTTTTTTGTGGCTGTTAGTGGTTATGTGTCCATGTCTGTGTGACACACAGTTTGTAACTGAACTCTGGCTTAACCTTTTTTGGGCCTGGAGTGGAGACCAGGCTGAAGTACGAGCATTTCCCATAAGACTCCTAAATAACTCTGATTTTAACTTACGTGCAGTCACCAGTACATTTAGCAGGGGCAGTGTCCAGATCGTAAGATCACTGTTTCTCTCTGAGGAGCACTGGAACATGGGATGAATTACAGCTACTGGTCAGCAGCTGCTGTTAAACACCCCCATCACCAAACACAGACACACACACACACACACACACACACACACACTAACAAGGAGACAACACACACTGTCAAGCAAAACAATTAAAACACTCTGGGAGTTCTTGTTTAGACAGACTAGAATGTCACAACTAAGACATTTTGGCTTCCTGTTAAGAACCTCCCAACTAAAACATTAAAAAGAAAAGAGAAAGCATTTGTGAGGTTTTGGAAGACAAAAGTTAAAGTGAAAGAGGTTGATATAAATTTGATTGCATAAAAAGTGCTTTATTTTTTCTTTTCTATTCCCTATCCCTCCTGTTGCCACCCTCAGTTTCTCCCCTTATCCTTTAAAAATACTTTGGTCTAGCCCTGTACAGGAATGTCAAACAGCGCTTATGAGAAAGAAACATGAAAGGGCCTACCAAACATTACACACAAACACACATACACATGCACCCCCACCTACTCATACAAACTTCTACAACCACCCACTCACACACTTGCAGGAAATGGCCTGGTGTCTGGCTTTTGTTTCATTTTATTTCTTGAAAGGTTGTTTACCTGCCTTCCTTCTTTTGCCCCAAAAAGCATTAGCTGAACTAAACCAGGCTGCAGTTAAGATGGTTAACTCCTCCAATGGCTTCAACAGCAATATGAAAAATGTCATACACACCTTTAAGGTGAATCATTGGCTTAACCTTTAAAAAAAAAAAAAAAGTGTCCAGTGTTACATTTTGCAAGAAGGACAAATGATTTCTGCCAGGCACAGTTGGGCATCCTACCTTTATTTTGATGCCTCAGTTACGAGTTCTGAAGGTAATTTGACATTTTTGTGATATACTGTTTTCAGAGGAGCATGGTATCATTATGTCATCCCTGGAAGAACACAAATACTGCAGTTTTACCTGAAAAAAATTGTTTGATGAATAGTCCGACTACAGTTTCTCAACAGAAGTGACCGCTCCAAAAATGTGTTTGGAATAAATTAATTATAGAAAATTACTGTCTAGAACTCTTCTTTCAAGGTATTTAGCAGAAAAGCACCCAAACAGAATGAAAAACAGATTTACTTCATCCCCTTATCTTTTCACTATTACCAGCTGTATATTATCATGTCACTTCACTGAAGCACTCAGACATTTTAGAAGGTTCAGAGTGTGTGTGTGCATGTGCTGTACGAGTTTGCAGAGTGTGTGTTTGTGTGTGTGCATTGTTTGGATGAGGGGAGCTGAACATTTCTGAGACATCCCTGAAGAATGCTCTCAGAACGTGTTTACAGCCTTCCGGGGGCTTCAGGGACTTCAGTGGCTTTAGGGGGGACTAAGCGAGAGAGAGTTTAACCTTCTTTGCATAATGACTTCCAGACTATCGCGTGTTGCTTCTCTTTTATGCCGCATACCCCTGTCAGGGTCCATCATTGAGTTTATCCCTCAGTGAAACAAAGTTTTTATGGCACGGATTTAGTGTTTGACTGATTTATATCAGACAAAAAAGATGTTAATAAAAATCGGATGGAGTTCAGATTGCGCAGGATTTCCTTTCTTTCGATTGAATAGGTCAGCATTTTGTCAGTCATGGTCAGGAGCTAAAATGGGTCAGCTGAGTTTGGGTTTTGTGGTGGATCCTCACCTGCCAAGAGTAACAACATGTTTTCATTACACCAGTCCCCAGAAGAGATGAAATTTCTCAAATTTAGGTCAACTCAAGTCAAGTCAAATTTATTTCCAATGAACTTTTTTTTTTTTTTTTTTTTTTACAAAATGGGTTAATCACAAAAGTGCTTCATACATACATCAGTGACAGAAATAGACATGAAAGAACAAAAAGCCCACACAGACTGAACACTCTCAGTAGCTGAACTTCAACAATCGGGCCACTGTGGGCCCATTACAGTCACCATTCTTCGACTGAGACATAATCATGTAATTGAATCCTCACTCCCTGTACCTTGAAGACTAATTCAATTACAGGTGTTTTGCAGTTGGGGGGTTATTTCTTAAGCTAGTTGACAGTTCTGCTGATGCCAATGACATCATGTCTAGTCTGGATGTTTTAAGAATTTCCCGGCAAGTTGAGCAACAGCAAAACAAGCTACTTTCAATTTTTGTTTTGAAGGATTCCTATCTTCAGACTGTAGAAAGTACCGGGAATCTATCTAACTGAATCTACACTGTCATATCTGATTGGCGCGGTTTACAGGTTTTGTCTTCCTCTTTCTCTTCTGTGTCTGTCAATGTCATTCTCCCAGGAACCAGCTTCACTTCCTTTAACAGGCTGCGGTCTTAGGATGCATGCGGTTTTTGGCCTGAAGTGATCAAGTGCAATTTAGTATGAAATGGGAAGACGACCTGGGGGCCTGCGCTCTCTCTCTCCCAGCCTAAGCTCCTCTTTGAAAGGTTGCCATCCTCCCTCAGCTCCTTGATTGCTTCAGCACATGTCTGAGGGAGTGTATTTTTCTATGCCTCCCTGTGCTGTTACCAGTCAACCACCCTTTCCAAATGAGAACAAAGTGCACTGGATGTCAATGTAATTTGACAGGCAGCAGCAGCACTACAAACCCAAGGTCACGCAAAACTATGTTTTTGTGGATTTGGTGGGCTCATAATTTACACAATGAGGATGATTTGACCTGCTTCTCGACTGGGAACTTTTTAACTGCCAAGCTGTCAGTCAAGTTTAGTCGTGTAGCCCTAAATCACACTTACTTTATGGAACTATAGGACTTCACAATTCTCACATTATCAATCAATTAAAGAAAAATATTTATAATGTGGGAAAGCAAAAATTAAAATTGGAAAATCAAATAGAAATTAAATACCAATGTACCTGGATAAAAACATTAATAATGAACACTGGAGCGAGGCAGTAGAGCCAACTCGGTCATGGAGCATCATCCATCCCTTACTAACAGTGAAAGAGAGAAAGTAAAGATCTCAGCCAGGCAGTGTCTGCTAATCTGCCTTTCTCATTCACATCTTTTATTGCTGTGGGAACTAGTGAAACAGCAGACAGGAGGGAGGTTTACAGTCCTTGTGCGGTATGAAGTCCACAACTACCACGGTCCTCTCTGGACCAAAAGTAACCCTCTGGAGACTCAGCCTCCAGGGTTGTGTTTTTAAAGGTCCTCAGTCTTCTCCCACGTGGCGACTGTTGTTTGTGCTATAAACCAACTTGGGGCCAGACCTCTGAAAGAAGAGTGTGTTGGCTTCAGTGTCGTCAGATCATAATACATGATGTATAGGTGGAGGTCACCTTAACTGGTGACCCTAACTGGACTTTTTCAGCCACTTATTTTGCAAGTGGGTGGAAGTCCTCTTTCAATATGTGACCTCTTTGGTTAAAGTAGGCATCAGCGGTTTAGTGCCTTGCTCAAGGACACTATAGGGTTTATTTTTGACAATATGTAGTTTTAACATCTGATCAAAGTCACTGCTTTCATTACAACAGAGCACTAAGGTCATCCATCTCTGCACATGTAAACTCAAAACCCTTTGTGTTAATAACAAAGAATCTAATTCATTCACATTTTTACAATTTACTTTTTTATTTGATAAAAGAACACACAAACAAAAACAACTATGTACAGAATACTGTTGCAATTACATATAAGGTTTTGAAGTAGAGCTTTCACCAAATTTGAGAGATTTCTAAAGTTGAGTTATTCTAAACTACACATTAACTGTCAAATGTTGAGTGCACTGAAGGAGGAGTATGGTAATGTAAATACCCTGACTGAAAAGAAAAAAAAAAGCAGATTTCTGCACTCATCCTGAAATCTGCTTGTTAAAAAAAATCATCCTGTTAAAAAAAAAAGAAAAAAACTAAGCATCAGAATGCCTTAAACCAGCCAAAAACAGATAATGAACAGCATATGAGCTCCTTTTTTTGCACTTCATAACTTCTCTTCATAAATTCATGCAAAGATTAAGGGAGATGAAGAAATCTCTTCGGAATGCTACTAAGCATCAAATACACATGTGGGAGGGTATACTGTAGGTATGATGGTGGGTGACTAAATGAGAAGGGGGCTCAGATGATAGGAAGGAAGTTAAAAGTCAAAAGTGAGCACTGTCCCGTCCTGTCCTGGACTGCTCAAAGCCTGTAAGTGATCTGTTGGTAAAAGCTGTTCCAGAGGTGGTCTGTGGGATTTGTGAAGTCTAAGCCCAAAGTTGTGTACTGCGGCAGGTCATCAAGCAGCAAATCCACGGTCAGCATGTTTAAGAAGAATGCAAACCTCTAGTAAGTATATAAGCAGATGTTCTCACCTGAGATACTAAACATTTCAAGAAGTGACATTCTTAAACAGGCAGCCAAACACTTTTACAAATGAAGATCAGTTTACTTGATCTGAATTAGTGATCTAGAGCTATTAAATTTAAGTTATAACATTTTGGAATGAATACTGCAATATATAAATACAAGCTGTCTACAGGTGAAACTTCAAATTTGTGGGAAAAGATGCCTGGAGAACTATCAGGCCCGATCTCCACTGACGGGTCTTGAAGTCACAGGTCTGGCCCTCAACGTATTTCCCTGCAGAATGCATTTTGTTCAGTTTCATACACTTTTCACCCAAAAATAATTTTCTGCTTCATGTGCAGAGTTCAGGTGTGTATTCACACTTGCTCACCTGTGTGGATGGCCCATTGTTTGAACAGACAAATGTCCTTGTCCATCTCCCAGCCGTGATGAGCTACATGCTTCCAGGGAATGGAGAACGTTTTTTTGTCCTGAAAAATAAAAAAAGAAATACTGAGTTGGAGTGAGGGTGGCTGCACATTTATCATAGAATAAAATGAGCAAAAGTTGTCAAATATTGCAAGACGGGGTTGCCATTCAAACTGAGTATCTAACTCGTAGGCTACTGTTAACAGTAACGTCCTGCAAAAATATGATTTGCATTGTACAGTCGCAGTAGCCACTGTAGTAAAGAACACCCACACTGAATGAGCTTTTTTTATTTTGAACCACAGTATGTATGTTTTTGACATGTTTTGCCCATTTCCCATCTTCAGATAAAGTATATTAAAATATATCTGGGATATAGAGACCAAGCGCAAGTTACAAATGAGTCTTTGTGTCTATTTTTCACGTGTTTACAGTGCTAGAAAGTGTTTGGTTTAAAAGGCTGCAATAGTTGCCAAATGTTTTCCAGACCCAGCACTTTTATGTACAAAACCAAAATCCATCCCAACTGGCGCTTAAAAACAAGCTACTCTAAGAGTAACATGCAAATATTGTGCCAGTCAGGTCAGCGAAGGAGCAACTAAACATCAAAAAATCTTGTTTTTGCTATCTGATGATGAGGTGCTCCATCCCCACGACATATACATTGAAAGGTTCTTTTTCTGTACTCATTTTAATATACTGGCATACATAACATTCATTTGTACCAGTCCATTTAGGAGGAAATAAGCCACTCACCTTGTCCACCCAACTCAGACCAGAGATGGTGTTGGACTCAATCATATTCTCCAACCATGGGTGCATCCAGATCCTTGTTACTGACATGTTTGTCTAAAATTTGCAACAACAGAGAAAAGGAGGACAAAGCGTTTAGATACATGAAGAATGCTGTGAGTGATATACATTAGTGAGAGTAAAGCAGCGCCCGGAACCAAAATATAAATGTAAGGGACTGCATGCAAGTAATATCATTTCTATCCTTATATAACTTATCCACTTGGAGACCTTTCTTGAACAGAAGTGGGCATGTTACGCCCCTGAAAAACGGGGTAAAGTAAAAATATCACGAGAGTGATAGGGTGTTGTTTCCTGTGAGAGCATTTACTCGAATGAATCATTGAACATATCCACAATTTACAACAAAAATACCTGCATAACAGGTTGGTTGCAGTAGAATACATGCTTTATGTAAGTTACAAAAATATACAGTATTTCTCTGAGACATAATTCCCATTTTCTTTACTGTTACTGGTAAATAATATGCATTATTTATATATATATATATATATATATATATATATACACACACACACACACACACACACACACACACACACACACACACACACACACACACACACACACACAGTATTGTGCAAAAGTTTTACTTAAGATGTTTAGATTGTTCACACAATACCATCTGATTGTCCCAAATTCATTCCACCACATGACAAGATCCCAAACATACAACTACAATCTTAAAGAACTATCTTCTGTAACAAGAAGAACAAGGAATCCTGCAACAGATGGCAGAGTGCCTACAGAGCCTTGATCTCCGAGTTAATCTTGGTTTACATCGAGAGAGAGAGGCAACTGAGACAGTCTAAATCCAGAGAAAAACTGTGACAAGTTCTTCAAGATGCCTCGAAAAACCTACTTGGTGAGTACCTTGAAAAACGGTGCACACGTGTACCAAGTGTGGTCACATCAAATATTGATTTGATTTAAATTACTTCTGTTTACTGCACTTTGTATGCTAGCTCACTAGAAACACTGAGCTTTTCACACTTTTCACTCTAATTTTAGCTACTTTGGCTAAATTGTGCTAACAGCAGCAGCATTAGAAACTTTTTTTAAGATAACATTTTTACACCATTTGATCTGAATTTAGTTACAATTTAGTCATTTAGTCACCTATTTTACCCTTTTGTATTTTGTCTTTTAGAAATATTTTACAGAGAAACATTAAATAATATATTATTTTATGTTTTTCTGTATACGAGTACAAACATGTTAAACAAATTTCAAATTTTCAAAATTATTTAGCATTGCTTTATAATTATTCAGTTCCATCTTTGGGTGGAATTTCCCATTACTGTAAATGTCACATGCATCATCAAAGAAGGATATGTTACAAACTCCCAAGTTTCTTTAAAACAAATGGCCAGTTTGGACATGGCAGGTCAAGAATAAGCCTCGCCTGTGTGTCCTTCCTTCTGTATTTCACAACCATAATAGGCCCTGACCTGTTTGTGCATCTGCTTGAGCTGCCTGTTCTTTCACAAGAAAGAGCTGTGTCAACATTGGTGAAGCCGTAACTCACTGATATGTTGAATGGTTAGATAATGCTTCAGTGACAGGAGTGTTTAGTCAAATGAGGTGTGTGCAAACACACGTCCGCAAATCCCTTAGAAACACATGTACTTACATGCACATGCAATAGTACGCACAATAAAAATGGGCAAAGGCTGAGGACAGAAAGGAAATGAGAAGAAGGGTATGCACAGAATACAAATTTGACATTATGGTATTCATTATTTAATAATGTCACACTGAAGGTGTACTATTATTGGGGCTGTTAACTGTTAACCCCAAGTAATCAGGAATAATGTAGAAAAAATAAAGGATAATCCTAAAAAATCAGGAATAACCAGTTTTTCTTCCATGTTATCTCCAACTTGTCAAGATTATTCCTGAATTGCATTTTCTGTCTTATTCCTTGACTTTTCATGGTGGTTGACAATTTTTGTAAGTTATTCCCATTTTAAAAACTGTTCAGTTATTTCGTTTGTAGGTTATTTGTAACTTTTCAGAGTTTTTTTTCCAGTTTTTTATTTATTTCAAACTTTTCCATGTTTATGTCAGATCTTTCTGTGTTACTCCAGTCTTTTCAGGCTTAATCCACAAGGCAACATTTTCTCAGCAACTATTTTATTTTGTTTACTTTACCAATTATTACCAAAATTTTGAGGTTGCTTGTGGTTTTGGTGTGTACCATTCACAGACTGGGAGATGTGGTGACTCTGTGGTTGGCACAGTCCAAAGACATGCAAACTCCACACACAAAGATGAATTGTTGACAACAAATTGCCCGTAGCTGTGAATGTGAGTGTGAATGGTTGTCTGTTTGTATGTGCCAGCCCTGTGAAAGACCTTTCCAGGATGTAACTCGTACCCATGAGCTCTGCCTGTGACCCTGAACATAATAAGTAGGTATAGAAAATTGATGGATTCACATGCTGTCTCTTAAGTTGTCAATAACACACCAATCAAGCCAACTTCACGCTACATTCTTATGATTTCAAAGGTATCTGGTGTCAAACACTCACACACACACACACATACACACACCCATTTGGGACTCCAAGCTCCCTAAAACAAATGGGAAGGATTACTTCCAAATAGTGTTTGACATCAGTGTGGTGTGAACAACACTTTGTCTCTACTGTCCCAAGGTGGCTCATTTTGTCTGTGCTGACAGACAGCTCATGTAACCCAATCCTCAGGTACTGAGTGAACAGCCGGCCCTGAGTCATTACTTGGCATTGGAGTTACACACACACGCACACACACACGCACACACACGCGCACAACAAACAAGCTCCCTAAATACAGTTTGAAGTGCTGCATAATGTTTACTTAGGTAACTTTTGGGGACATTACATAAATTTACATTCACTTCCCAAAGACTTACCCTAACCCTAACACTAAGCCTTACGCTAACCCTAACCATAACCACTACTTGCCTCCCCCTAACACTTACTCTGACCTTAACCTAATCCTAATCTTAACCACTGACCCAAAATTCACACAGCATTTGTCCCCAGTTGGACAAGCCATCCCAGTTAACTGGTCTTTAGTTTGAAATGTGTCCCCGAAAGACCCACCCACCCACACACACACAAACACACAGAAATACACCCACCCACACACACACACAAACACACAGAAATACACACACACACACACACACACACACACACACACACACACACACACACACACACCACAACAAAATGTGCCATGTGTGCTTCACAAAATTGTTAATGTATTATTTGAATCTGCTTTAGTTTAAGGACATCTCAGGCTTGAACAAAAAGCTGTATCTCTTCCTCAATGCGTGGCCACACACACACACACAGACACAAACACAGAAAACACACTCATGGGAATGCCCCCTCACACAGCAGACTGCATGATCCCTCTTTTGTGTGCTTTTAATGTCTTTTTTCTGCCTCATTACTTGGTTGGAGTCAGTGGACCAGACACACACACACACACACACACACACACACACACACACACACACACACGCACATACTCTTTTCCACACTGTTCCTGTGTGTCTTACTGTGTAGTTTAAACTCCCACTAGGGTGGAATAAATGGCACACAGGCTGAAATCACTGTCAAGCCCCTGAGCTCAGCTGATGAGGTTTGATTAAAGCATCTGAAACCCAAAACTCGCTCTGTGTGTGTTCACTTCCAATCACTCTGGCTCAAGCAAGAGGTCAGATAGTCGCTTACACCACAGAGAGTACACATTTACTTCACTGTCTCTCGTGTGCATGTCCTCATTAAATCATCCCTGAAAAAACAAGGGAGCATCTTTGACTTTGTGACCTTTCAGATGCACGACTTACCGGCCAGAGTCAAGTACAAGATGAGCCTTAACGTATGGAGGCACTTGAAACATCTGGAAAACCTTAACCTCAGCTAAATGAATAGGTGGAAGTAGACGCTTGGTTTTCTGTAGTCATTTTGTCATCATGTGACACTCCAAAACATGATGCCACTGATTCCAGACGGAGCCAGAAAACATATTTTTTGCACTGATGTCATGTTCACAAAACAATGTCTCCAAGACTATATATCAAACATGGATGGCACATTCTTCAGCCGTGCTTTACTACAGTATTTGTTTACTACATTATGATTGGTTTCTGTGTGTCAGGGTGTGTGACATGCCAGACATTCAGTTCTCTTTATGTAATTACCACTTCACAGTTTCACACCCTTCTTTTTTTTTTTAGCACAAAGCTTCTGCTCAGGTGTGTAAATTACCTGATGGTTGGCATGATATTCCTCAACCTCAACAGCCATGCAAATAAAATACCTTTGTGTTTAGATAAGAAGAGAAACACCCTGTTGAGTCAACAAAGCCAGTGTTGTGGTAGGATTCTGTATTTTCTGGGGGTTTTTTGTTTTTTAAATATGTTTACATTTTTTTTTGGGGGGGGGGGGGGGGGGGGGGGGATTCAAGTGCAGAAATAATATGTACAAAAAGTTAAGTACAGATAAGATGTTTCATCTGTACTTTATTGGAAAATGTACTACATGATGTGAAATAGTGATTACATTCACTGCATCATAAATCATTACAGTGTGAAATATGCAATAAACAAAGAGTGACACCTGTGGACCAACACATAAACAGCACGAAAACAATTTGTGGGTCACGCTTTCATAGCTTGTAAGCCATTTAGCGTTAGTGTAGTGCATCAAATACTGCTTGTTTTGCTCATCAGCCTACGCCCAGTTCATGAAAACTTATTGATGCATGCTCTGTCGTCACCTATTGTGAGAAGGGCAGATATTGCCTCTTAAGCACGGATCATTACATATTACTACAAGCAAAACCAGCAGATTGTTTGGATAAAAAAAAGAAAGAAAAAAAAGAAGAAAAAAAAACAGCAATGGTAATAAGAGTAGAGAAGGTGTGGCTGGACACATTAATAAGAAGAATCCAAGAAGAAATTTGTCACATTCATCAAAATATCTGATGTAATATATGTTTAATATAAAGAATAGATTGACAAGAACTTTCTTGGTGTTCTTGAGGATCTTGGTACAAGTTACCACTTCAGTGGTAAAGGTAATACCTAGTGAGGGTGCTTGAGAATTTTGAAGTTTAAGAATATCCAATGGATGAAATTCAGACCTTTTATCCACTGAATTCTGCTGACACCTAGTGGACATTTTTGAGCAGTGCAGCTATAATGTTCCTCCTCATCAGTTAAAAATCATGGGGTGAAAAATTATGATTCAATTCAGTTCAATCTTATTTATATAGCGCCAAATCATGACAAAAGTTATCTCAGGGCGCTTTTCACATCGAGCTGGTCAAGAATGTACTCTTTAATTTATTGAGTAAGTCCTTGGCGACAGCGGCAAGGAAAAACTCCCCTTTAACAGGAAGAAACCTCAAGCAGAACCGGGCTCTAGGTGGGTGGCCATCTGCCTTGACCAGCAGATGTCATCCTGGACAATGAAAGAACCCCCTTACTTATTTCACTTTTTTATTTTCAGAAAACTTGACTTCTGCTGAAACTCTCAGTTCTTTTAAATCAATGCTTAAGACTTTTCTGTTTCCCTGCTTCCTTTTATTAAATCAAATTTGGAGCTTCTTATTAATATCTTGCACTGCACTGTAAATTCTCCTGTTTTATCTGTTTTATTCTATTTGAGCTCATTTTTTTTTTCAATTTAACTCTTTTTAATTGTATTTAAATGTGTCTTTTGTGTTTCATTTACCTTGTTGTTGAAATGTGCTAAACAACTAAACTTGCTTTGCTTATTGTCCATTAGGTCTGTTACATTTAAATGTGTAAATTGCTTGCTTTATGTCTGGAATCATTTCTCTATGGATCCTCATGGATCCTGTCTTATTGATGAGACAGGATCCATTTGGAGCTGGCACTCTTTTTCAGTCTTAGTGGTTGGTTTAATATAATTTGTAATCTTTGGTTGGAAATAGCCTATCTGGTGTAAATATTACAACATGCACCTTAGTAATCTATCTGTTTGAGACCATGTGTAAACTGCAGGTTGGTACGCCTGACAAAATATAGTTTGGTGGTGTGTCAACAGTATCCTGCTGCTTTATTTATACAGATATACAATATGGTATACATATTATATAGAGCGATGTATCTTGTAGGGCAAATTAAATCTCAAACTGCCACATACTGCAGGGGGAAATATAATAGATTAAACACTAATGTAAAACTGTGTGTCTGCTCTTTTTATTAAACACAATTTTCTCTCCCTCTCTCCTGATGAGCAATGATGAATCATGATGTGTAAGAGATGAAATAAGACATTTCACGCCCTGAGAAAATGGGGCATGGCTTACAGGAATGGGATTGTAATTTTATTTATTTTTTCTTTCTGCTTAGCTGTAAAAAATATAGATTGATCATTACTGATCAATTTTTGTTGTTGTTGTTGTTGTTGTTGTTGTTGTTGTTGTTGTATAGCACCAATAGAAAACGCAGACTCTTTTGACCTTCTCTCTGGAGTTGTGTCACTTACAGTCATCAAACTTGGTACACTTGGGGCCTTCTCATAAGTAGCCCCTACACCCTCTCCCTTCCCACTTCCACTCCGTTTGCGCGTTCATGTGGAGGGTCCACCGTATTAAGTGCCATCCCAATCCAATTAGCGGGGAGTGGAAGTGGGTTATAAAACCCTCCAATAGCGAGCCTGCACCGATGCTGACCTATTGTTTTCGTCATGGAAGACGCTCCATACAGTATTAAGTGTTTTATATAGTGTACAGGGACTGTTGCCAAGCAGCTTATAAACATAAGAGTGCAAAATGAGAAGTGTCACGGGTTCACCTTCTTAGTGACTATTTTTCATGCTGTTCAGCTGCCAGATCACTAACTCTCCTGTCATTGCAGATCCTGCCACCCCCATCTGCCCTGCAATCACCTCATCCCCCTCACCTGAGTTTCCCCACCCATCTCCTCACCTGGATCCCATTATGCTCATCAGTCACTCCTCATATACTGGCCCAGATTCTCATACCCCTTGCCAGATTGTCTAGTGTGTTTGCTTAGCTTTCCAACATTACCTTATCTATCTAGCTATCTATGACCCTGCCTGTTTCCCGGTCTGGAGATTTTGCCTAGTCCCTTGGATTTGTCTGCTTGATCTACCTGCCTGCCTGGTTTGTGACCCCTGCTTGTTTCTGGGCTGATTAAAGAATATTGGACTCTGCTCCTGACTCCTGACTGAAAAGAAATGCAACCAAAGGGCTTGGGAGCATTTTTAGTATAATAATATTAGTATTTTTTCCATGGGCTTAGGCCTACTGTGGAGTGAATATAATGTCTGCCACTTCACTGCCCACACTGTTATGTGTGTTATTAATGCTGTGGATAAAAGATGATGTTTCTGACCTAAACATTTTCTTCACTATCCTCTCTGACATATTAATTAACAGGTTCATTATCAAGAATCGAACCTTGAGGGTGTTGTATCACCCAAATACACCACAAAAAAAAGGGGAGAACCTAAAAAATACGACACCAGCAAATTACTAAACAAACTGAGGAATTTCTGTCCTTATTTGAAAAAAAGGTGGAGAAGATGTGAGTTGCTTTTGTTGTGAATGTTTTATTTAATTTTATCAATTAATTATTTTTTTGGGGTGAGTGGGGGGGGGGGGGGGGGTGTGGTGTTGTAGGGGGGTTCTTCTTCCATATGTTTGAAAGTAGTATCATTCTTTTATATACACATAACAGGTTTGGACAGGAACTTCTGTAAATTGTTTAATTTATTTCCAATGTAAAACTAATAAAAAATTCAGTCCCTTAGTGTATCCTTCATATTGCCAGAGACAAGGACGTTCACAACCTCTGGTTGTTATATCCCAATCAGCAGCATGAACTAACTATACTTCTGACCACAAACTTCTAAAGGAAAAGGTAAACACATTTATTGTTTTCAGGGGGAAACATTTATTAATGTTTGCGCACAAATGTAATTACCACAGATAAATTCTACTTCATGACAGGCTTTCAGTAATACTTGCAGTGTTACTGTAACATTAGATTGCCATTTACATGTGAAATTTAGCAAATGACAATATAACCCAGGATATTTGATGTGAATAGTGAAGCCAGAAGGAAAACTTTTTTTAATTGCAGCACAAAAAGTGGTCTTCAAAAATCAATCTTTTTAATGGCATATCTGAAAACTGATTGAGTGTGCTGATGTGGTTTATACCCAAGAAATGTATTTTTGTATCTTTGATAATAAAAAGATTTTTAAAAAAATAAACATCTACACCTTCTGGTGTTTGATGGCAACCGTTGCTGCTCCTGACCATCTAAAGATTTATTATAAGTATTTATATCCAGTCAATGATCCTGAGAGATGCTGATCAAAAATCATGGTGACAAGTTACAACAGTTCCTATTTCCACTGGGGAGAGAGAGAAGTTCCTCCCAAAGCTTGCTGTTGTATTTATACCTTCCAGCTTCATGAAGGGAACTTCATTCAGCTGTGAGTGTGACTACAAACAGAGTGCACTCTGTGATGAAGTGGGAGTGGGAGGCGTCATCCTTGGAAAAGGCCCTTGGTCCTTGTGTGGATGCCCTAAGCCTATAAAAAATATAGCATCAATGATGCCACCATGTGGCCAGTTACAGACGATGATGTTTACATTTTTGTTTTTGGCTAATAACTCATTAACCTTGAGGCCTAGATGAAAACTTTTTTCTGTGGATTTCTTGGATCATTATGATGCTCACTTGCACCTGACTAGATTTTCCACCATTTTGAATTTTTTGTCAAAACATTTTTTCACTCCTCATCCTCACATTTGTTCTTTGATCACTTTTACCGTTTTCTGACCATTGGCTAGCAAAGTGGAGTAGGCGAGGTTTTCGTGAATAGAAGGCTTTTAACTCTTCAATGCAAAGACCAATTTCAACCAAAATTGGGTCACATGCACAGAGGTCTCTTGAGTGAGCCTATTAAATTTCATGCAATTTCACCACTGGGTGGCACAACAGGTAACAAACATTTTTAAATAACTGCTTTTCTATTAACATTACAAGGCTGATACTTGGTACACAGGCCAGCTGCTCTGTATATTAACATGAGAGACCAATTGCGCCACCTTGTGGCTGTTTATGGCATGCTTTGACTTTTGCCTTTGCCTGTTGGCCAGCAACTCTCCCACAATAACACATGCTGTGGGGGGTGGGGGGCAGAGGCAACAAGTTGCCAGCACACCTAAAATTTCTTCAGAGATTTTGCGTTTTTGTTATGGTCCTGTCACAGTCCTGTCTGTTCTCATTGTGTTTTCTGGGTTTTGGTTGTCTGTTTGCTCTTTGTGTCCCTCCTGTGTTCCTGTACTCCTGTCTGTATTTAAGTCCAGTTTTCAGTTCAGTCTTTGTCGAATCGTCTGTACATTTTGACTGTTCCTGAGCTACAGTTTTTGTTAGTTACAATAAATAGCTGTGATTTAGATCCTGTCTGCCTGCTGTCTGTTGCACTTTTGACAGATCAATTCGACCAGCCACGGAGCCAGCAGAGACTGACTAGCTTCCTGTTTTCTGGCCTTTAATCCATCCAAAAGATTCTGATGGTGAACTCATAACCAAGGTTTTTCAGGCCATCCAGGAAGAGAACCCTGCTCTGGGTAAGAGGTTGATGGCAGTTCGCTGGGAGTCTGTGGAGTGTGAGGTTCCATTCCCAGTGTTCCTCAGTAGCCATCCAGCCTTCACTACCCTCCCTGGCCATCAGCTCCCTAGACCTCACATTGGTTTCCTGTCGATCCAGCCCACACTACCGGTTTCCTGCAACCAGCTCCAGCCCCGCTGACACCCCACCAGCCTGCTGTTCCTGCTCTCCAGAGTGGTCCCACCTATGTCACCAGCCTCCAGAGCGGCTGCACACTTCTGGTTGTCCTTCTGCCTGTCCTTCAGTGCTGCTCCACCTACATCACCAGCATCCAGGCCGTTGTCCAGAGCCGCTCTGCCCTTCGGCCCTGCATCCTAGTCACCCTCCAGATCTGTTTTGCCCATCAGCCCAGCAGCCCAGGCGGTTCGCCTGAGGTTTCCTGCTCAGCCTTTTTTGCACCTCCAGGCTGTCTGCCTGAGGTCCCCGGCTCCATTCTTCAGCTCTCAAGTCATGCTGCCATTGGCTTCTGTTCCATGAAAATAGCACGATTTTCATGTCCCACAGGTCAGTGCTGCCATTGGCCTGTGTTCCATGAAAAATGCTCTTTCCTCCCATATGGCCTATCAGCTAAAATACGGTATGATTCATTGTAGAGATGATGAAGTTGTGTATTGCAATCACGAGGAGTGTTTCATCAGATGTACTTTAGCCTCCCACATGTGTAACAGCATGCTGCTCTACCAAACTAAAAGCGTTTTTGTCTCCTTTATAATCCTAGTAGCTTTATCTTAAATGTTTTTTGTGGTAGCCTTAATAAATGTGTTGATAAAGTCCGATTCCTACCATTGATCCAACTTCACACACATCTATCAAAGACAGGGGCAGCAAAATATAAATACTGAACCTCATGAACAGCAGATAATTGAAAAGCCATATCCAAATGTTGAAAAAAGAACATTTATATTAAGATGCACCCACAAAATTGTTTACTCAATATACTCAATTATTTCTCACTACTGAGACAATCATAGCTACATTACAAGAAGTAGCTCGACAGGCTCTATACCTTTTCGATTCAACAACCTAATGGGCAAAAACACATTTCTGCCCACAAATCTGAAATTGAGTGTTTCACAGAACTTGTTTAATGTAGCCTTGAAGAAATAGTTACAAAGTACGATGTAGCATATTCAATTTTAATTCAACTTTTTTATGACCAAGAAAACATGAGTATGTTGACATAGCTACTTTACAGCTATTTATATGTTAACTGTATTGTCTTCACTTGCTGTCACGTTGTTTTTTTTTCTTTTATCTTGAGGTGTGTAAGTGTATACTATAGGACCACAATGGAAATAAGCCTTGAGGCTTCACTGTATTTTCATCCTCAGTGATTTTTAGTGTATGTAATGACTGCAATGCGGTGTTTTTTTAAAATCATCATACATTGATTGATTCATTCAATGTGTTTCTCCAGATGGTGTTCAGAACATCCAGAGAACAAGCCCTAGAAACCCACATCCAAACTGTAAACGTGACGGACTGCATGGATTACATTACCGTAAGTATTCTAAAAGATTTTACAGGCAAAACATGCTTTTGAATATCTTCCATTTATTATCCTCCTTTGTTTTCTGCAAGAGCAAAATTTACATCTTTCAAAGGGCTCTTACTGGAAATACCATCTGATATTTAGAGATTGGGAATAAATTGCAGGTCTACCTGAAAGACTTTTGTTGCCATGGTTTTAGTCAATCCATCACTCTCACATACAGTAAATATTAATTGGCTATCATGATTACAGATGAATTTTACTAATCCAGTGATTCTTCTCTTGTCACTCATATAACATTCAACATACATATCATGCATTTCTTGCAAGTAGTGAAATGAGATGATAATTGCTAGCCTTCAGTTTGCTCAATGTTGACCATGCTGTTGGAGGTGTGGTTAGTGGTTACTTCACGGGCAGTGAAAAATCATATTTTTATGCACTGTTCGGGAAAATAGTATTAGAGGAACACACATGAACAATACTATAAAATAATTGATTTCATCTCTACTTATTATTGTTTAGCAGCAATGTGAAAAATACATGTTTTACATCTTTTATATTTTATTAAATTTAGAAATGAAGATGCATTTCAGACACAGCACTAGGCTGTGAGGTATATCAGCGACCGCAATCTATGGTGAGCCCAAAGGATAATAATTATATTTTGAAATAAATAAATGTTGATAATTGGGCACACTAGTGGATAATATTAGTAGTAAGTATGTCTACTCTCAGCTCTTCATGGCACACGATGGTCAGTTGCTGCCCTTAAAATAAACTATGTGTAAACTATCCAGGACCCTTGGCTGGTGAAGTATTTATGGGTGTCCTGGGATTTTAGGCTATATCACAACACCTTTGACACTTATGTTAAATTCAGTGGCAGAAAAATAACTCAGATCTCTTACCAAAAGCAAAAAAAAGCAGTACAGCAGTGTAAAATACTGCATTACAATTAAAAGTTCTGCATTTACAAGGCAAAAGTACAGATGTATTATCAACAACATATACTTTTGATACTAAGTATCAAAAGTAAAAAAAGTATTTGTAATGAAGGCAAACACCAGTCTGACTGGTATATTATTGGCTTATTGTTACTGATGCATTAATGTGGAAGTGGGATGTTGTAATACTGCTGTAATACTACTACTGGGTAGTTTAATCTGTATCAATTCGTCATATTTTATAAACTGATGATGTGTTTTGTATGTAACATCTTAATCAGCAAAGTAACTAATAGCTATAGTTGTAAAAAAAATAATCTCCCTCTGACATGTAGACGTATAAGAAGCTATACAGTAACAAAATACATCTAAATTGTAGCCTGCTTGAGAACAGTTTTTGAGTAAATCAATTTAATTACAAATACATTTTCTGCCTGGTAAATGGCACCCTATTTTATCCAGAAAGTTAGCGTTGCTGGGGTTTTTTTTCCATAAGCGAGAAGTCGAATGTACAAGCTAAACCTTAAACGTTACGAGCATACGAGACGTACTTGAAGGCAACACGTAAATACTATAGGAGGAATGTCCCTGCGCATCTATTAGAAGTATTAAAGTCAGCCGTCCAGGAGGTTCTGTACGTGGCAGCGACCAAAACCTTCTCTGTCGTAGTCACAACCCGGGGGTGCCCAGTGAAATTGCCGCTACATACCAAAGTGTGACGCTAATCTTCAAAACCCAGGAGACTAAAGGTAACAAAACGCCAAATATTGTATAATTAGCAACAAAAACCCTTTTTGACATCACTGGAATGGGTCTGAAAGCGTTGAACTCGCGTGCCTTCCGAACATGCTGGGATGGTTGTCAATAACTGGGTCCAACAGGTTTTTTTGGTGTGTTAGTAGAAGCGAGAGATTTGTGGTACCGAGATTGAAAAGCAACAACGACCGGCTATTTTGTGAAGTCTGTGTTCATATCCGACATGTTAGTTGCGCTGTAATGGTGCACTCTGTGAGGCCGTCGGGTTACAATGTTTCGCAGCCAAAGCGGAGAAAGTTTTGAAACTTTGCACGAGTTTTGCGGTAGAGCATCTCAGACGGCGATACATGACATAGCGTTTAACTTATACACATTCTGAAAATTTAACAGTGACCATGAATTTCTTTGAATTTCGGACACAAGAAAGTCTCTTAACATGCAGACTTCAGGGACTTCACGGGACCCAGATAGCTGAGATGGGAATTTCTAGAAACAACTGTCTTAGGCTGACGTCACCGGTACGGCTTCTATCCAGCTGAAGATGATGAGCAGGCAGCAAGGAAAGGTCCAGAATCTACTCGGTTTTTTATTAGATTGTAGTTGAAAAGCCGTATTTTTTTTCCTTATAAGTGAAGCCTTTCGGTTATCTAGAGAACTGGGAACATTATATCGCTGATTAACTTTTAAACATCTTATTTTCATTGTTTTTGAGCACCACAAATAAGGTGATGTCACCTCTATTATATTGAGGAATTGGCAGAAACTTTGGTAATAAAGCCAACAGTGTTTGCATGACTTGGTACCACCAGTGGGGAAATGAAAGGATCAGTTTTCTCGCTAAAGAGTGAGCCAACCCTTTAATTTGAGTTGAGTTCAAGGACAGCTAGCAGCTCAGATGTGTTCCTAGATAATAAAAAAAAAAGCTCCCAAAGAAAAGATGTTTGCTTTGTCCATCATTGGCAAATGGTACATAATGTCACTGTACACAATGTTCTTATATAAAGCTTTTTAAAAAAATGGTGAAGCAGGTGAGTTAACAGCAGCAGCAGCAATGAGACTAAGCCTAGATTACAGAGACCCACAGAAGTTGATGTATCTGTGCAGGTTTGATGTGTGTGTGTGTGTGTGTGTGTGTGTGTGTGTGTGTGTGTTTAGATATTTGTGTGTGTATGAGGCAGGTGAGGATGTGTGTGCAAACAAAACAAGCAGACAAAATATTACTACTAATAACAATATTATGAAGAAGAAAAATGGAAAGAGAGGGAGAGAGAAAATGGGAAGAAGAAAAATGAAAAAGAACTAGAAGAAAAAGAACTATAAAATAAGTAATAGTAGTTATTAATACTTACAATATAGTTGGGTGGAGTGATGGTTTAATGGGAGTGAATGTGCGGTGAAATAGGGGATTGAGAAAGCAGTGGCTGTTGGGCAGGTGGTTGGTGTCCTGCAGTGATTTATATGTACTTTAGTGCACTGGCAATAATTGGATGTGGCAGCCATTGGATTGTGAGTCAACAAATGGAGGGAGGGATGCCATGAAACTGTCAGCAGTGATTGGGCTGTAAAGGAGGTGACATGCCCGCTGAGAGGAGTCTGTCTTGCTAGATGCAGCTGCAATATAAAGCTGCTTTACTAAGTTACGTGGAAGTGCGATAACAAAATCAATCACTGTTTCTTCAGTCCAAGTCTGGTCTTTTTTATCATGAATAATAAAACAACGTCAGGGTGATATACACGAGTTACAACATCTGTGTCTGTTTTATTTATCATTCTCCATGGAAGGCTTAGTGTTTACATACCATGAAAAGGTTTTTGGAAGTGGATAATGTATTTTGTGTACTCTTGCACATAAAAAACCAGTGTTCTTTAATGCTTGTGTCCACATCAAATGCTTGCTTATATAAACTAACGCGTGGAACATTGAGCATGTCCATCCCTTTATGCGAATACTTCTGAAATGAGTCAAACTCTGTGAACAGTTGAGCTCTTCTACCAGGTTGAGAGGCAGTTTAGTTACAGATTACCAGTGCTGCCATTTGCCACATTTGGATGGTTGTGCTTTGCAGTAAAATAGATCTTAGAGCCTATTTTTACCTGACTGCAGATGTTATTTTTAAGCTCTCACTGCGTCTGAAACTAATTTGCCCTAATGTAAACCACATACAGTCAGCAGAAATCTTGGCTAAAACTTCTTTAACCCTTTCGCACACTCAAAAAAGACATTTTCTACACTGTCCTTCCTGATATTATCTTTTTTCTTAGCGAAAGGAAACTGTTTCTGAAGTGCTCACTTCCTTTGTCTCAGAGCAAGGAGACACTAAAATGACCTAAGTAGTCGTTTTATTGGCCGGCTGGTTGTGTGAAGTTGTGAAATTGCCTCAAACCTGGAAATTGTGTTCTTTAGTCACCCATGGTGTGATGTTCGGGGGGGGGGTGAAAGTCAAAGCAAATTTTTGAGCATGTTGTCTGACTGTGGGGAAACATTTGCACTTTGTTTAGAGTGAATTTGATGATCACTACTGATACTAAGAAGGGACCAAAAGGTCTTTTGTCATTATCAAAAGATTAATGAAAGTTTCACTATCTGTAGCAATGCCAAAAGTCTTTAATATCCAATAAGCTGTGACATATTGATTTACTCTAAGTTAAATATAGTTTATTTGAAGAGGAACTGTTCTTGTAATTGAAATGCGCAGAGCAACAGCATTGAAGTGGTTTTCTTTGCTAGAGGAGAAAGTTAAATCTCCTGGAGCCTGACAAGCAGGAATTGCCTGAGCATGTTCACAGCCTGCGGGTGCTTTACATGCACATATATGGTGTATAATGTATCATGTATGTATCAATCAGCGCACACGTGTGTTTGCACAGTGACACTGTATGTGGGGGCTACACCCACCAATCCTGCTTAACATCTGTCGGGAAAAATAGCTGTTTAGCATTAACCATCCGTTGTTTATCTTAGTGCGCCATTTACAGGCTTCAGTGTGGAAAGAGCTTATCTTCATTTTTCATGTCTCTGGCATACAACCTCCATTCTTTATTAAGATAGCTGTTTTCTTTCTCCATGCTAGTTTTATCAAAATACCGGAATTCGGTCTTTGCTGCCAGAGTTTAATATTGAAAAAATGTGAATTGCCTTGATGCCTCTACAAGCAAAATAAGCCACTTCGCTGGGTATTTCCACACTTGACGTTGTGAGCTTTGTAGCAACTTTTACAAAGGGGCATAGGAGTCACAGTGAAAGTGTGGCTTTGAAGGCTCTGATCCTGAAAGAGAGGTTTAGTTTGTAGACCACATTTCCTCTAATTATTGACAGTTTTAAAAAAGGTTTGAAGTAGGACAAACAGTATTGAAGTGTTTTTTCAGTTGCCTTGACTACTCTCAACTACTTACATCAGCCCCACTATAAATCTAAACAAGAGATGTTTTTTTAACAACTTCCCCGACTGGAACTTTTGTGACCCAAGACAGCTGTTGCTCCGACCAGCCAGTTTCTTCTATGTGGAATTGTTGTCAAGTAAGATCCAACAGAACAGAGGACTAAGACAACTACAGGAGTTGGCGATTATAATCGTGGAGCAAACTTTTGTTCTTAAGAAACCCCTGCCCCATTGTAGACCTTGGATCCTTACTGCTTTGCCAGAGTGTGTGTAACTTTGGTTTCATATCTCATTGTCATGGAGTCACACCTCCATGTAAAACAACAAATTTCTAGAGAAAGTTACACCCAATAGTTTGGCTAGAAAAGAGCACAGCCCTGTTGGCTGTTTTTTCTACACCACTAGCACTAATTTGTAAACTATTAAGTACAGTGGCCCAAAAGCACAAAACACATACAGAAGCAAAAGCACAAACAGTAAGGAAATGTGCTAGAAATTAAAAAAAAAGGTTAAAAAAAAAAAAAAAGTTGCAATTGGTCAAACACAAACATAAAGAGTAAATAAAATCTTGTTGTAGAACAAAAGTCTTCAGCACAGGAAGATATGTTGCACTTAAAAGGGCCTGTTTTCAAAAGACAGCTGTCAGGACCATCATATCATATCATATCGTATCATATCGTATATCCAAATCATAATCATATCCGGTTCCATTCTATCCTCAGCACAATTCCTTACATTTTCTTAGAAATGCCAGGCAGGGGTCAAGAAGTCATTGGGTAGTAAATGTAACAGGCCTCTTTCCAGGAATGTGAAATGAGTGTAACAACCTGCAACAACAGGCAAGCCAGTGTTTGGGCTGGGCAATCGCACAGGCTGTAAATTACTAGGAAAGAGATGTGGTCCTCTCATTTATAGTTTCAGACTGTTGTAATAGCCTTCTGGATCGGCACGCATCAGATAAACCAAAACTACTCCAAGGCGACACACTGAAAGAACTAATAAGAATACATTTACCTCAGAATAAGATTCAATGGTTGCAAAGCTTAACAGTCACTGTCAGCAAAGAATAGAGATTCCCCTTTGAGAGTGAATGATATCAGTCACAACAATGGTGATGTTTTTGGTTTATTTCTGTGGTTCCAGTCAACACATTCAGAATATTCATGGGATGATCTTGGTATAGTAGTTTGATGCTGGAAAAACTAGATAAATACAAAAAATGGTGTCACCTGCACACAGCTGAAGCCTGACAATATTCTAATAAATGGATGCAAATGACAGGACGATTGCTGTTTAATTATTGTGCTTTTTCAGTTTGGTACCGCATCCACCGACTGCACTGATGTTGGTCTGCTCTCGTCGTCCAGGCTCGTCTATGCTCCATGTGCATTCCAGCCAAATGACCACAAGAACCATGCATGCATAACCAATATGCCCTTTATCTTTTTAATAACCATTGTAAGGTGGTGGAAAATTATTCATTATGCATGGCACAAGAGCTTGTTTTGAGTCATAGCTGTGTTTTCTTGTGTTTAATTCAGTGTAATTTGCAAGGATTTCGCAGAGCACGCATAGTTTTGTAAAATGAGTATCCCTGTCATACTCCGTTATAAGAAGTTTAAATCCATTTGATGTCTTTGAGAAGGTTTGATTTCATTTTAACATCAATCCTTCTTTATTTCTACATGTGTTGACCATGTGAGCATGTTTGTCCTGTCATTCCCAACCTGCTGATAACTTCCAACAAGTTAGGACAGCTCTGTAGCTCTCCTAGATCACAGAGGAGACAGCAACAGTATTGAAAATTGAGAAAATGCTTCTTCTGCTAAGCTAAAAAGAAAGACCAGAAATGTGTTGCTCTGTGAATTTTGGTTCAGTCCTATTCTGAAATCTTTGATCTACAGGCACTGACCTTTATACTCACACCCGATGTGGCGCATTCCACCAAAATGACTATAATTGTAAATGCTAAAAATGACTCATAAGAAATGTGAAGGTCAAAGAAAATGCAAAAATTTATACCTGAAACCTCCAAGTCTTTTCCTCTCATCAGAGTAATTAGTAACAGAAAGTTTGTTGATCAAAATGTTTCATGATAGGGAAAAGTTAACAGACAGCTATTGAATAAACATAATTTTGTTTTGACTTTCACGCTGTTTTCTTACAAGACGTTCTGAGCTGAAACGTGGGAAAGTGTAATTGGAATACAGTAACTTACTGGATGTTTTAAAGCCATTCCTCAGCCCTTCTCCCTGCTGTGTGTAAGTACTAATAGCATGGTTGTCTTGATGCCTCATTAAAAGGATCCATTTGTCACCAATAAGCCAAATTCTACCTTCCATCATCCTTATTTTAACAAAGGATTCACTGACAAGTGATTATACCTTTGGTAGATAGATGTGCTGCTGTTTAATGGTTCTCCCTTATAGTGTTAAACAGCTGTCCTGTTGTTTCTAGTCTTCTCTGGAAATGTGTGTTAATGGCCTACTTCCTCTTGGACAGGATGGTGGTCGCATTAAGGCTCAGACTTAGCATTCCTGCTGAATACTTAAACTTTATCATAACTTAATTTGGCTTAGATAGAAAGGTGGCTTGTATTATGTCAGCAGGTGTCATAAAAGTGAAATGATTTCTTTTTCACCTGCAGCAGATTCCTCACCATGTTATTACTACACTAACAATTACGGTGGCAATTTTCTGCTTCAGATCCTCCGTTTCTCTAAGCCTTTGATTAGATAGTGGTGCAGACAGAAGTATGTGTGTGTGCTACATTTGGGTAATGGATGTGTATGTACGTGTCACAGAGTTAAATAATCATCACTGAGGAGTGATGTGGTAAAGCGGACTTAGACCAAATCCAAAAGGAGAAAGTGGAACAGTGTCACTTTTCACCCAAAGACACAAACAATGCTGGTCTCAGTTCTGCACTGTGAATGGGGAGTTTCTGTTAGGTGAGACATCATTATTTAGTCCTTTTTTTCAGCTTTAATTCTGTTGTTGCCTCTACAGAAGCTGAAAGTCCACACAGCTTATGTTCCTTTCGCCCTAGATAAAAACTACTCATTTAATAGGACGAATATTAGTGAAGGCAATGTGGCAATTTCTGGCAAGAAAAACATGATAAACCTTACATAACTGTTTGAACTGAAACTGACAGCATCTTACTTATTATTTTGTGTATATTTGCTTATTATTTTCTGTTTAATATGTCAAATAGCACTTTAAATTTCTGTTTACCATGTGAAGGATATGACCTGAAAGCGAGTAACTTGTGAGTTTCTGCAGTGCAAGCTATGGGTTATAAATCTATTACAAAGGAAACTGTTTGAGTTTTAAATAGTCATGGCATTAGTAATGAACATTTTTCATTAGGCATCTGGTAATCGTGTTGAACTCCAGAGAAAAATGAAATGAGTCAATGAATCATAAAATGTGTGTACTCTGACCTTACAGAAACCAAATGCTTGAAAATTGTGCTTTTTGACTTCATAAGACAACATTTTGCTCTACTGGTTGCATATGCAAGGTGACTATTAGTGACAGGACTCCATATATGTTATGATTTGATACATTCTGCATATCTTTTGTAGATACAGAATGTTTTATTACAAAACAAACACTTTTTTTCTTTCCTTTTTAAAAAGATCTTCATTGAAATTCAGGACAAATAACAATTACATATAAAGTACATAAAGTGCGACCAGTGCCAAAGTGCAAAACATCCATAAAGTGCATATTCAATTCAATTTTATTTATTAAGCACCAAATCATTACAAAAGTTATCTCAGGGCACTTTTCACAGAGAGCAGGTCAAGACCGTACTCTTTAATTTACAGAGACCCAACAGTTTCCCCATGAATAAGCACTTGGCGACAGCGGCAAGGAAAAACTCCCCTTTAACGGGAAGAAACCTCAAGCAGAACCGGGCTCCAGGTGGGCGGCCATCTGCCTCAACCAGTTGGGTTGAGAGAGAAAGAAGGAGGGAGGGGGAGAGGGGGGAGAGAGACACAGAGACGCATGTTAACAATAACAACGTTAATAATACTAATAATAGAGATTTGACCAGTAATCTTGTATGAAGTGCTGTCAGTTCATAAGTCCAGTATGTTCCAGGGGAGGCGCTGAGATTTGTCCAGACTTCTCCTCCTCTGGAGGTCAGCAAGTATCTGTTTGGTTACCGTGTCGCTGTCGATTACAGTCAGTTGTAGTATCATAGCACATCTTTTTTTCCACAGTTTTAAACATGCAATACCTATAATTATATGTATCAGCTCTATATGTTTGGATGGCAGTTTATCTTCCTTAATACAATACGTGACAGATTTATAACATAAATCAAAATGTACACCATGAGCTTTCAATTTATCCTAGACTTCCTGAGCTCTGTAACAGTCCATTAAAAGATGCTGCTGGGTCTCATCATCATTGCAAGAAATCATCGGACATTCTTTTGTTGTGACATGACATAACATCCAAGACACAACAGCTCTAAAAGAAAGTCTTCCCACAGACCTCAGCCACCGAATATCCCCAATGGTCTCTGACAGATTCTTATTTTTTAGATTTGTTTATCACCTCTGTGCTTTCATAAGTTAAATTTTTATAATTCATTAATCCCCCATATTTAAAATCATTAATTTAACAACTATTTTTCTTTCAACATCATCCCTTTCTTATTCTTTCTTAATGAGAACTGGGCAAAGAGGCTTATATGACAACATGCCTCCTAGAAGGCAATAGTGACTCATAATAGGAAACATACTGGAAACTTTGAATATTGTTAGACTAGACGGAAACATAGCATCATTGTGCAAAAACTGCTGATTTAGTGTTGCAAAATGCAATTTGTTGTGTGTGGCTTGAAATTTAAGAGGGACAATGTCGTGATAGAAATACTGTTTGTTAGTTTTTAGTCATCAATATAAAAGCAAAGCACAGCATACATTGTGGATGGACACAGTAAAGGTGGATAGTTTTATACAGACAGCCATGGGTGAAAATCTCCCCATGTGTTTTATATAGTCTGGCACATTTAGTTCAATTGTCTGATTACAGGAGTATTTTTAAACAAGAAAATTAAATCATGTAAATCTATTGTGACATGATGTGAAAATTGTTGTCATTGCAGGTAATTGAAAGATACAGAATGAGGAAGTTCCTGTCTTTCATCTCCTGGGCTCTGCTCTGCTGCTGCTGGACAACGCAGGCAGAGATCTTCACCTCCATAGGTAGGTTTAAAGATCTAGGTGAACTTTTTTTCCCCCATGTTATATTGAAATTTACAATTAGTCTGCTTCCAGCTTTCATTTGGTCCATTGTAGGAGATTCTTGACTCATAATGCCAGAGAATCCTTTGATACATGCTTGATACATGCATCAGAAGTCACATTTAGGCCAATATTTTGCTATTATTTTACATATTGATCTCAAGAGGCGGGTAACTATCAGTAATTATAGGTTATGATCGACTACAACCTACAAATGTCACTAAGTGGTTGTAATTATTTATGAACCATTGACGGATGACTGATTACATTTACATAGAATTTATAGAATTTTTGTCACCTCTACTTTTTGCTTCATGTTTAGTCTGAATGCACCGTAAGCTTCATGCTATTTTGGAAAAGAATATAATGAAACTGTTCTTGATTGATGCAAGGCTCACCACACCTGCTGATTAATTAAATTCTAGCACCTCTAGTCACAAAAAACACACATACACAAACATTTTTGCAACTTTTGCTGAAAACTGGCTGTTTTTGATCAGTGGTTGACAGATTGGTACATCTCCAAAGAAAATCTTTTTGCATGGCAGTATAGGCTATGTAATATTTGTAATTGTGAAATTGAAGCTAGTTTTGCTGTCACACTCTGAATAGGAGTGTCAAAGGAGTGCTCCAAATAGAAGAGAAGTTTTGAGCTCAGGAAATGCATGTCTTTTTATTTTTGCAAGAAGAAGGTTTTATGTGGAGGATGTGGCTAGAAGGCCACTAAAGTCTGAGTTTATTCTGGGGTTAGAAATAACTGTGGTCCATAGATTTTTGTATTCAAATCTGTGAAACAGAAAAACTGGTTGTCAGCATGATTTCTGCAGTAGAGATTTAAGAACTATTCACCCCACTTAATTCTAGTGTGCAATTACCTTCCTTCATCTAATATGTGAATAGGAAGAACAAACATTGCTATTTTACACAAACTGCTTTTTTTGTACAGTGGTCTTCACACCACACTTAGCAGGTGGCATCATATGAGTTAAAGGTGCAAAAAAATGACATTGAGCCTCACTAGATGGTTTGTTTTGGTCTGAGATGTTGGTGCTCTAGTGCGACATCTAGTGGCTGAATGTTGTGTATTGCAACTTAAAAGAGTAATTTAAATCACATTGATTTATTGCATTTGGCTGGTCAGTTATGCTGACTGCATACAGGAACAATGAAAGTGTTTCACTGTCCCTCTTCCCTGGCAACCTCTGTGAATTAATCATGGTTGAACGTTTCCATGGAATTGTTTGCTATGCTACACCCGAACCATCTCCTCAAAGGCTCATGGATAGACACCCCTGTTTAGTTTAGTAATTCTATACAATCTAAGCCCCAAGGTTTGTGGCTGGGGATTTATTTTTACCTCAGCCTAGGTCTGAGGCAAACCGTGTTACCAAAAATACATTTTATAGGTCATTAAAGCAAAGCTTAGCAGATGTAAAAGATCTCAGTGGGATTTTCAGTGCTAGCAACACACAGGGATTTTTGCCTAGCAAATACTAAACCTGCACATTACCTGAAACCTTAATCAGAAATACAGGAATTTGTAGTTTTTGACACATTTTTTAGAAAATAAAATGCAACCAATTTTTGAGTGATGAAGGTGATGTTGATTTTGTCTTAAAGGGATTTTTCAACCTTGATCCCATTTTCCCTTCATTTTGTGTCTAAGTTACTAATGGGGACAACAGTTCTTGAAACCGGTCCAGTATTGAGTGAGGGCACTTCAGTCGGCAGCCACAAAATGGGCTGCAATCGAATCCTTTGGGGCAATAGGGCCCCGTCAATGTACATCCACTAAAAGTGCTATTTTGGGAAAATAGGGTCCAGGTTGAAAACCCTCAAGTTTCCCTTAAGTAACACCTCTCACTCATCTGTCTGTCTTATTTTCTCATCTATCTATCTGGATATCTCTCTCTGCAGGCCAAATGACAGACCTGATCTACACAGAAAAAGAGCTGGTCCAGTCTCTGAGGGAGTACATAAAAGCAGAAGAGTCCAAGCTTGCTGCTGTGAAAAGGTATACTCTGAACATTGATTAACCTCCCTGTAACTTAATAACAGCCAAAATGTAATGATGACTTGGCACTGTTCTTGTGTCATGTTAGAATTCAGCTCATTGCTATCATAGTACGCTCCATTTGTGTTATGTAATGAAACATGGTAATAATCTTGAAAAATCCCTCTTTTTGGATTAATGCATCAAAACAATATCACCAGTACTGACACATATTATCAATATTAATTATATCAGTTTTATCAACAGCAGTGACAAATTAAATAAAACATTTATATCTGTTCCATCAACAATGAACATAGAGATTTGTTAATATTAACAGTCCTTTAACCATTTAGTGGTTAGGACCGTGGAAGTCTTGCTCAGTGTTGCCCTGCCAAATCTAGAGACATTTCGGTCAAACATACAAACATTTTAATTTAATATATGCATGTTTTATATAGTGTAACACAACTTTAGTCTTTGTCAACAAGTTTTCACCAGACTTTTCAATGTGAGTAAAAAAGAACTAAAGTTAAGTCAGTGTCAAGTGATTTGTAGAATATACACAATGTCCGTATAATGTACATGTATCTGTATGAAAGGCAGCTGTTATAGTAGTAATAACACTTTGTCTGTCTCTTAGTTGGGCCAGCAAGCTGGATGATCTGACCAAAGTGTCCACCTCTGACCCAGAGGGCTACCTGGCTCACCCAGTCAATGCCTACAAACTGATGAAGAGACTCAACACAGAGTGGTCTGAACTGGAGACTCTGGTGCTTCAGAACCCCTCAGATGGTAAAGAACTGTATGCGAGAGGTGTGAAGATGGAGTGGAGCTGTACAAGACTCCGATAGGGCATGTAAAATGGACTCCTAGAGTGTTTTTCAGCCTGTGTGATTTTTGCATGCAGCTACAGACCTGTTGACTGACTGAAAGTGTACAGACATTTTCTACAGCAGCAGCACAGTCTGGGATCTGGGAATAACTGTAAAGTTTCAGTCAAGTTGAAGCAATTTTAACCTGAGCATATGTGTCTTTGTATCAGTTTGTACTGCCAAATCAAATATCTCCTCACACCATATAATGCATCTGAAGGGAAGCATTCACTGCTTTTTCTCTCAACATGTGCAGAGTACAGTGAGCGGCAAATACAAAATCCAGAGTGTGTGTAAGCAGAACGATTACAGCTTTGACCTTGCAGAGTGGAAATTTCTGCCGTTCTGCTCAAGTACCCAGCTCATCAAATTAAATGAGAATAGAGTCTGTCATGTTTTAGCTACAGCTGTTCCTCATCTCTGAATATTTTGGCCATGTTTTGTGTGTGTGTGTGTGTGTGTGTCTGGACCTTAAAATCTGTGTGTTTTAAGGCTTAGGCCCATATCTGTGTGAGCCAGATGAGTAAATTTTAATACGTGGCCATGAGTCACAGAGGGAGCGAGGGAGTAGGAGAGAGATGCATCAGACTGGATGAGAACCTTTATAAACATAAGTAGATGGATGACATACTTATCCCTCTTTATGCTATCAACGTGTCATGAAACAAATAATAAAAGAAAGAAATAAAAAGTGGCACTGAGAGAGAGAGAAAGAAAGAAATACAGTATAAACCCAGGTATGTAGAATAAAGATGCCTACTCTTGATATCACAGAGCAACTGTTAATCATAGAGAATATTTAATGAAGATGTCACATCTACACCCATTTTTTCTAAGAGACTTCATTGAACAACAGATGGTAATACTGCAGTGAGGAACTAAGAGGAATGTGCATTGCACTGATAGAACTTGTAATGAGTCATCATAAGCAATACAAACTGAATTTTATCAGTTGCTTCAGGCAGAAGGATAAGGCTGTATTCAGACCAAGTCAGGCGTCGCGGCACACCACCACAGGGTTGAGCGGAGGTGTGTCGGGGTGTGGGTGTGTTTATTCCTGCTCTAGAACGTAAACACTGAAACTTTCTCGCTACCACCACACCTTCCCTTCATTCAGTCTCAAGCTCACTCAACCATTGCTGCTGTCTCTCTCTCCCACTGGTGCTTTCAGCTCTCTCTCTTTTTCCCTCGTCTTGTTTAAAATGAGTGAGGAAGCCGACAGCAAAGTCTAACTTTACTTGTAACATTATCAAAAGAAACCTCCCTCCTTCCCAGTAACATCTTTGTCCTCCCTCGTGTCAAGGTTTTATAGCTCTGATGAGTCTGATCTCAGGCTGTGATTGGCCACTGCAGCGTGACTTCGGGTTGCATTTCTCCAAAAGTTGACTCTGGATCAACTCTTTCATCGTAGGCCGAGGCGGCAGCGCTGCAGCCAAGCTCCCCGCAGACTAAAAACACTACCCCCACTCAAATGAATGTGAGGACTGGCGTTTTCGACACACTGTCTGATTTTGGTCTGAATACAGCCTAATATTGGTCACTTGTGCTCCCAAAGTCAGAACAGAGGTTCTCGTTATTTACAGAAAGTTTGGAACGTGGCAGGAATGTTTTTACAGACTGTGGGATGCAGGCCCTGAATACATCAAAGATATTGGTAATAACCAGTGACCTTGTTTTCATATCAAATCACATTGAGGCACGCAGAACGGAAAAGAAAGGGAAGTTTGGATTGTAACTACAAATACAAAAGCTCCTTAGAAGCAAGGGGGTGATTTTACTGTTTCATTTATTTACATATAGCAACAATCTGGAGTATTTTTGTTTCACTTTAAATGTATAGGCAACTTTATTTATGATCACATTTCTTCATTTGAAATCACAGAAAACAGCAAAAATCACCAGAGTTTATTCTGACTTTAGTTGCAGATGTCCAGAAGCCAGGATGGTATAGATATTTTAATTAGATACAAATAAGATCAACAAAGACCGCTGAAACAACAAAGCCACACGGTGTAGGTTGCTATGGCAATATGCAGACATGACACACAGTGTAAAGGCAACAGGGGACTGAGACGAGCACTTAATGATCAAAACTGAAAACGCAACAGAGCAGCTTCACCAAGTTCAACGTAACAAGAAACCAGAGGGAGTATTATATACCTGGGGACTTAGACAGGTTTATACAATACCAGTCAAAAGTTTTGACACACTTTCACATTCAAGTCAATGGGAAAGTATGTCAAACTTTATCTGGTACTGAACCTCACACACATCAAATAGATTTAAGAAAAATTACAAAACAAGTTCAGTATTTCCCTCTTTGTGTACCATTGTGACAACGAGATGAGATAATAAGCTGTAAAGTGTTACATATGCAACCCAAGAGCTGTAACAGTAACAAATATAAAGGGTTGGTTCAGAAAAAAACTCATCTGTTGCTGAGGTTTTACAAAATTCCAACAACAGAGCAGCAACGCCATCTGCTGCCATAAATTATTTATAGCTCAGTTTGTTTTATATTCAATTCTGCAGAAATTACACCAATAACCATCTTCTTTGCCACTTGGACTGAGGTCCTGGAATTTTTATAAAAAATTAAAAAAAATCAGCCTAATGTACAGTGGTGTTCTGTATTTGTCCTTTTTTTTCGGTGTAATATAATATATATATATATATATATATATATATATATATATATATATATATATATATATATATATATATATATATATATATATATATATATATATAATCTAAGCGAAGAAATGACATTGGAACAAGAAGGAAGTACAATTGTTATAAGTGTCTTACAAAGCAGTTTATTGTGCATATGTTGTACTTAAATGAGGCCAAATTGTTAAAACTACAAATGTTTGACATATTACTTTGCTATTCTGTTAACTTTAGATTATTGCAACTTATAACATTTGCATGCTCTCTCTCTCTCTCCAGCGTTCCTTTCCAACATATCTGTACACAGACAGTACTTTCCAGATGAGGAGGATGAGACGGGTGCAGCCAAGGCACTGATGCGTCTTCAGGACACGTATCAACTGGATTCTGAGACCTTCTCCAGAGGAAAGCTGCCAGGTGATCAAGGAGTGTAGTGTAAATATTAGAAAGCATGGATATAGTAATGGATATAGTACTTATCTCCTTGTGAAACCCAATTTGAGTTTTGGACTTCCTGAAAGAACACATTTTTCTCAAATTAGGGCATATTGACCTCACTTCTTCAGTAGTTAGGGCTTGAGTTTACAAGTTTGACCTTGTATGTGACGAGGGAACTACTGACTTAATTAGTGTTGCATCATACAAAGGCACATGTTGTATTCCTTGATCTTAATTTCAGCTTTATTTTTTAATACAGCCCTTCATCACAGTCAACTTTCAAAGTACTTCACAGATCTAAGTTACCTTGTGAGGCAGCTGGATTCACAAGATCACGCAAGAATCCATCTTGTCAGGCTTTAAGCTATGCGCATGTGGCCGAACCAACAGTGGTTCAGACCAATCACCGTCCATCTGGCACAAACCATCTGGTGCGTCAGGTTCCAACATGTCCTGCTGTCTGCACAATGGTTCAAAGACAGATCCTCACTTGAGATGTACTTGAAACATAGTTGCTAGGTTTAGTTAGTTGCAATCAATTTCGGTAGCATCTAGACACAATATTGATACAACAGAGGTATGAAAAGTTGTGTTCTTGTGCATACTACTGCAGGTATATGCGTCTGTGTTCATTTTTTTTGTGTGTAACTGTGCCTGCTTACTATGTTTGTCATGCTGAGCTTGAATCCACTGACCTAAGTTGACTCTGCATATCTCAACCTGCCCACCAATCAACTCTTAACTACTATATAATGAATAAATGTCCAAAAAGTGACCAATTAGATGTCTACTAAAGTAGAAGTACTGTGTATATTTACATTTTCACATTTTTAATGACTTTGTTTCAACAACAACTATAAAATGAATAGAAATAGAAAAATAAAAGGAAATTGAAGTGTCACAACAACATATATCAGAAAATAATAATAGTCGAATTCTATTTGGCTCAACATTGTCAGTATTAAAATGTAATGAATCCTGCCCCAGGTATGCACTCCAATGCCATACTGACAGTGGACGACTGTTACGACATGGGAAAGACGGCTTATAATGATGCAGACTATTACCATGCTGTGCTGTGGATGCAGCAGTCCTTGAAGCAGCTGGACGCCGGGGATGAAGCTGTAGTTTCCAAGGCGGACATTTTGGACTACCTCAGCTACTCCGTTTACCAGATGGGAGATCTGCCTCGAGCCATTGAGCTGACACGCAGGCTGGTGGCCATTGGTAAGATGCAACTTAGGCAAGTGTACTGACACAAAGGATATAAGCTCAAACACATTGCATATACTCTCTCATTCATTTATCCCAGTCTGAGTCAGCATCATTATCTTTCTTTTTCCATGAACCCATTCAGGGTTCAGGGTTTAGAAATCTAAAATAGCACCTTTTGAGGGTTGTTGAATCATTCAGTTTCCATCCATTACCAGCTAGCTGACCAATACAACCACACTCCTCTACTGTGGGGTAATTGATGAGTTGTCTTCCTGCTGTGTCACTAATCACTACACGACTCCCTCTTCTCTTACTGCAGTGCTGCTTTATGCTAGCCAGAGCAGCAGGGTGTAGTCCATCCAAAGCAAGGGCCTGTGGTCTCTAACTCCTGTTTTATTCTTAGCATCAAGGGTTGTGTTGACAACTGCAGAAAATCTTTTTAGAGCTGTGGTATCCTTGTTTACATGTAAAGTGAAATTGAGGTAGAGCAGATGTAAATCTACTTTGTGCCATTGAGTGCTACAAAAGTGACATAACAAACATTGAAATGTCCATATAACAGATCAAACACTCAAAAAGAAAGGAAACTGAAACAGTAAAGGATAGACCGCAGTATGAAGGAAGGTAGGGGATGCAAAGCAAGCAATCACTTTTATTCAGTTTTCACTGGAAAATGTTAAAGAATTAGTTCAACAATGTGGGAAATATGCCACATTTTCATGCTCAGCATTAGATGAGAAGTTGAATACTACTCTTATAAATTCACTCAATAGTGGAAAAAATGACAAGTTGTGGTTTAACAGGGAAATTATATGTCGGATTATAAAACTCCCGGGATACTCTGCACCCAGCCAAGAAACAGTCTATATATATATAACCCCCTGTAAAAGTTTTTTTCACGTAAGTTTTTGTACAGATTAAACAAACAAGATACATGTTAATTAGTCAGTTTTAGAGGTGCTGATAGGCAGATTTTGTTGCCTTCGATCAGTCTAGTGCCAGACCAGCTGTTTCCACATTTTCAGTCTTTATAACAAAGCTAAGCTGACTGACTGCTGACTCCAGCTGCATATAGCGTTCAAACATGAGAGTGGTATTAATCTTTTCATCTCACTCTTCACAAAACAGCAAATAAACATACATCCTAAAAATGTCTTATTTTTATTTTGAAGTCACCATAAAAAACAAAGTAAAATGTATTCTCCTCTAGCAGGTCCTACTTGGCAACTCTCTGGACTGAATCTGTGTGACTAAATCTCTGTGGACTGCAGCCCTCCTGAAAAAGAGCACACATACTCATTTGTGTTGTTTATGGGCCGCTTGTGTCAACAGCAAACATTTGAACTGCACATTTTCTTCCTCTGAGAAGAACTTAACATAAGTCAATACTTAGGCTACACACAGTTTACTGATGAAATTCCTGTAATTTTTGTGCATGATGCAGCTTTGCCCCTATAATAAAATGACACATGGGATATGAAAATTGGTGTATTTCCTCTAAACACCACAGTGGGTGGTGCTCTCTGTTGGTGTTCTCTTTCTATTATCCAGCTATACTCCTTCATTGTCTCAAAACACTAACAAAGGACATGAGGGAAACTCTGAAGATTGAGTTCCTATTATTGAAAGGTGAAATCCACAATAGCTATTTACTGTAAATGGCAGCTACCATTGCAGTAAATTGTTTTGTCTTAAACTAAACCATACTTTGTTGTTCAGTAAATAAATAAAGTCTTTCTTTATATTGTTTTTATTTATTTGTGTTAACTTAGAGTATGAACTTGTTTGCATTTACAGTATCTCCTGACTTCTACAGGTGATTTCACTTCCCAGCTGAAAGTTGAGCCACTAACAACCAAAATTCTCTTGTACCGACAGACCCCAGCCACCAGAGGGCAGGAGGAAACCTCCGTTACTATGAGGGGTTACTGTTTAAGCAGCTCAAAGAGCTGAACCAGGCCTACCAGCCTGTTTCCGAGGAGCCCATCCAGCTGGGAACCTACAGCAGACCTAAAGACCATCTGCCAGAGAGAGAGGCTTACGAGGCTCTCTGCAGAGGGGAGGGAGTCAGAATGGTGAGACTTCAGGAGAAAAATGAACGAATTTTGAGAGTTAGGTCACAATGTAAATGACAACCAATAAGAGAGGCAGTTAAAATACCTGATCTTTCTGTATATATCGAAGTGTTAACACTTTGTAAACTACATCCTAAAATACCTGATACTTTGATCTAAGTACTAAGCCTGATAAAATTACAGTATGCTTCATCAATGAATTAATGTATTTTATATTAAAGAGCAATGAGCAAGAATCTGTACTCCAGTTTGTAGAAATATATACTGTCCAGTTAAAAGTAAAAACAAGCTAATAAGCAAGGGTCTTGTTTGTAACTTGTTTACACAGGCTCTGCAGACACACAGAGGTGTTATCAGTTATTCAGGCCAATTAGAGCTCTTTTCAGTGTGAAGTTGGCAGGAGTTGTGCTGAGAGTTATGAGGTCACCCAATTGTACTAATCATAAAGCAATTATGAAGTTGTAAATTGTCCCAACAAGTACGACAAAACAGAAAAGTAGGAGGAGAAATGTCAGTCACTGTCTATACATGCAAAATAATGTAAGTGTTTGAGTGCACTGTTGGTATGCAGGAACTTTGATCAGAGTAATGGCAACCCATCATCTTGTGAAGATTTTGGCAGTCAAAATAAATCAGTTTCCAGATCCTCTTAGTCAAGCCTTTCCAAATTCAAATGAGGAATTACTGTATAGACAAATTATTCAAAAGGTTTATTTCTCTCTGTTGATCCTTTACATTTTTTCAGACTGAAGCGAGGCGCAGCCGTTTGTTCTGTCGCTACCAGGATGGTAAGAGGAACCCTCGTCTCCTGCTGAAGCCCATTAAGGAGGAGGATGAGTGGAACAGCCCTCACATTGTACGCTACCTGGACGTCCTATCCCACGACGAGATTGAGAAGATTAAAGAGCTGGCTAAACCCAGGGTGAGACAAGAAGCAGTGGAATTTGTATTTCTTAAAAAAAAAAACCAGATTAATATTTAGTTATTCAGAGGCTAAATAAGATCAATACCGAGAACAAAATCCTTTCCCACGAGTGTCTGATATCAGGCACGTGTGCTGATGTAGTAGTGTTTTATAACAAGGAAACATTCCAAATAAATTGTATAGACCAATTATTCCTACATTCTGAAGGCACAGAAGCTGTTCTCTCTGAATGAAAGGGTGGATAAACTCTGATATGGAACATATATTATGAGAAAAAGTTATTTTCTTCATCTGTCTTTTTGTTTTCTCTTTGTTTTTAAGCTTGCCAGAGCTACAGTCCGTGACCCCAAAACGGGAGTCCTGACCACAGCTAACTACAGAGTATCAAAAAGGTAATTATTCAGAGGTCCTTGCCACCATCTTATGGATTTCAGTCATTAGAATACAGTTAGGGTTGATTATTTTCAGTTTTTGTTATTTATTTTTAATACCATTTGCAGAGTAAAGCACAGTATTGCAGCCGTGTACCATATTATTTCTTTGTAATTATTTGGAAGGATTATTGTGCTTTGCCTTTTCTCCCAGTTTTCGCTTCACTGTCAATGACCAGAAACATTTTGTGAGCTGTTATTGCTATAAAGGTACCCATTTTACTGCTGTGAAATGTGTGTGGAAAATGTGACAACATTTGGATGTGTGGGGACATAAAAGTCTTGTCAAAAAAATAAGTTTAAACTTATTTAGTCCTCATACAGTACATAGATATGTGAAGATTGGATTATAGTATGCTGTAATGAACTTATGGCCATGGACTGTAGTCAGCAAAATGTAGGCAAGTTGGATCAGGTAAAAAGGAGAACTGGCAGGTGGGACATAAACAGGATGGCTACAGGTGGTAAAAGGTTAACAGGTTTCAGGTCAGTAAACAGGAATGTTTGCACCATTAAGGCTGTAAAACAACATAGACAATGTGGGAAAGGCTAGTTGTGAGCAACAAATACTAAAACTGATTGCTAATGTTGGGCATGCGAGGAGTGATAGAAACTAGATGGACCAATTCCCAGCAATAAGCACTGAACATTCAAAGACTTTAATGCACATCACCTGTGTGCCCAGTGAAGATGTTTGAGTCAAAGACACTTTAAGGGCCTGAAATGTATTTTTAAATTTTTATGACATCATGTTACCTGCGACAGAGGAAGTCAAATGCATGTATCAAATTTCACATGATTGCTTATTTTCAGACTATAATTATACACTCTTCTCTATTAGACAATTGTTTAATGAAATCAGGTGATAACAAATCAAGATGACCTTCACTTTTATTTATTGATTTTTATGATCTGAGGTTTTATAATATGATGAAATGAAACTAACCTTTTTTTTTTCTAGACTTCCAACTTCCACAGATCGCTAAGTTTGAAGAGCTTGGATATCCATCTAGTGTTTAGTGTCTGTGTGTGTATGCATGCGTGCATGGTATGTGCTTATATATGTTTATGTTTCTTCAGTGCATGGTTAGAAGGGGAGGAGGACCCCGTCATTTTCAGAGTCAATCAGAGAATAGAGGACATCACAGGCCTTACAGTGGACACTGCAGAGTTACTACAGGTAATGTACTTTATACTACAGAATGACATGAATTACTATATCATATTACTGTGTTTAACACTTAATGATATCCATTTCTCAATTTTCACAAATGTTATTATTCATACACATAATGAAAATTAAGCAAAATAAGTACAACTGTGGTCAAAAGGACATGAAATGGGTTAAAATGAATACCACAAACACCAGAGAGTAAGACAAAGGTTCACATAGCAAGTCTACAGAAGCAAGTCTTTTGAAGGGATTAAACTTATTTAATTTGATCTGATATACCTGAGTTCCACAGTTTAAAGTCAGCAGTCTCCTGCTGCACTACTTTTCATGGATGGAAAAGTTAAACCTTGTGGCATCTTGTGGCCACAGTCAGAACTTTCAGTACAATCTTCAGTAAGAACCTTAGAAAAGGTTTGATTAACAGGTTTAATGGGACAGTTCACCCAAATCACAAAATACATATTTTCTCACTCTACCTCAGAAGGGGAGCAGAACTTTGTTTGTGGTGTTCAAAGCATTGAAAAATTACATTTAAAAACCTATGCAGCAGTGTGTCTTTCCAAAAACAATGTCACAGTCACTCGCTGTAAACTGTTTTCATTGGAACTGCTTTCTACCAAAGGAATAGTCTTTTGTAGTTTTAAGTTCTAGTTTATTTGTACATGTTAAAGGGGATGCATCATGCACATTTCCAGATCTATATTTATATTCTGGGGCTCTACTGATATATCTTTGTGTGAGATATACTCCTCATCTATCTCATACTGGCCCTTTATGCAGCCCCTCAGTTCAGCCTTTGTCTGAAACAGGCCGTTTTAGCTCCTGCCTCTAGCTCAAGTTCCCCCTCTCGATGAGCCAACTGTATTCTGATTGGCCAGGTCCTGGAATCTGCCCCTCGGCAGACTTCTGGCAGCTCAAGAGGCTACGTAAACAAACAGTAATATTAAGATTTCACTTCTTTTTCTTGATCTTCACTCAAATGGAAATTTCTAAATAAATATATCTGTACATGTTTGAACCCAAATCTGATCCGAAATATGCAAGTGGACAACATTAACAACCCGCGGACCAACCTTAGCAACAACCTTGACAACAAAGGCCATCAACGGATAGCCGATTGTGGGCATGTGCAAACAAGTATCATCACGAGAGAGAAGTAGAGGTAGCATTGTAAACATATGTTCACCTCAAGTTGTTTAACATAGAAATCCAACATCATAACAGTACAAAAAGCATGATACAGTTTGTCCCCTTGAAGATAATATAAAGGACATCAGAATGACAAACAATACAGTGCTCAGAGGACAGAATCCCAGAAGGACTTATTCATTACCTCTAAATAATATCAAACACTAATCACTATATCAAAGATACATGTAGATACATTTTGCCAATTCATTTTTAATCATATTAGCCTTTATATAAATCACCTTTGTCAATGGCTGACCAGGTTGCTAACTATGGAGTTGGAGGACAATACGAGCCACATTATGACTTCTCGAGGGTGAGTTCACTTTGTGGGTGAAAGTGTGTGTGCATGAAAATTGATATGACATGCCTGCGTGACATGCCTCCCACTTTCCTATAGTTTCCATAAATGCCTTCTATACTTTGAACTTTGCTTTGTCAGTGTGTTGTATTTGGCAACCATCTATGGATTTCATGTGATCTATAGATGTGTGTACTATATAAACTTGTGCAGCTGTCTGGAATTTTGCTACAGAGTGATTGATTTTATGATATATGATGCAAAAGGTCATATAAATCTTGCTTTGTTATTTTTACACTGACAAGGGATAGGAATGCCCACACTGATGGAAATGATTAATGATCATTGTCTTCTGGGAATATCCTTGAAGAAATAACTGGCTTTATGATTAATTTATCTTCTTTAGAACAAATTATGAAGTGTTAATGCATAGAGGAATTATGTTTTTAAGCATATAATTTGAAGCTATTATTATTAACTCAAATGGAAAGTGTAATTCAGTAATGTTTCTGACAAATAATAAAAGTCTATTTGATGTGAGAATAGTTAGTGCCCTAAGTGGCGGGCTCCTAGTGCAAGTCTTTTTGGTGATGGGTTAAACGTTATAAACATCTGTTGCAGCGTCCTTTTGACAGCAACCTCAAGGTCGATGGAAATAGACTTGCTACCTTCCTAAACTACGTAAGTACATGTGTGTGCAAGTGCGCAGTGTTTTCATCATGTATTTTATTCTTGAATTTTATCTTTGTAGAAAGATGAGCCAGATGCTTTCAAAAGATTAGGCACTGGAAATCGTGTGGCAACTTTTTTGAACTATGTAAGTACGTGCATCCAGTCGCCGTTGATTGAAGGGGAGTAGTGGCAGTCACCTGAAATCTACGCTCCGGTCGTCTTTTGTTATAGCTTCATGGGCATATGCATAAGCTCTGGTTCAATCTTGGACTTGGATTGATTGACTTTCATAGAGATCCTCCGACTTGACTGCAGCGTGTCAACACATCTCTATGGTTTGGAACTTATTATGTGATTTCTATACATTACATATCCTAAAGTGCTGGATAAATATCTATTTACTTGGATGACTGAGAAATGTCACTGACAAATAATTAAGAAATAAGTATTTCTGTCAATCAGTTCTGGTACATGTTGTGCTGAGTTTTGTTGGCCGTCCCCCATTAACACATTGATATGAAGGCACTCTTTATTTTTCCCTTTCTAACACTTGAGCTGTACAACATAAAATTATGTTCAAAAAGAGAGAAAAAACATTTTTATTATAGAATGAGGTATGTAGTTGAATTGTCTTGGTTTTCATATAACTGGTGATGGACTGGAGTTCACTGTTCACCCTGCTGCATGATGTGGATGCGCTTTAGTGCATTATTGATCTACATCATGGATGTGAAACTTATATGAATAAACATATTTAAGTTCATCATGTTACATGGATAAGACAGAGGAGTGTAACAAGACAGAATACAATGAAACCCATGATTCCTCCAGGGGAATTATGGTCAGGTAGAAGCAAATAAACCAGAATAAGATAACAATTGAAATCATGCATTAAAACATTGCAGGAAGAGTTTGAAAGTTAGATTGAGAGTTAAATTGTAAGAACTGTTCAAGAATAGTCAAGAGGATATTTAATTCTACACTGAAAACACATGGTACAAGGAAAACGCCTCACAAAGCGACAGTACAGTACATGTTTTATTATCATTACAGATCACAAACAAGTTTAACTCATGGAGAAATGGATGCATTTTGAGAGATTACTGAAGTGGTGTAACATGTTATAAATGCATTATGTTGGCATGTTAAATTTTGCTTTGAAGAGTAAAACAAATGTATGTTTTGCTTAGCCAAAAATGCAGACGTGTGTTAAAAAATGCATCCTTTGGGGATTGTTGAAAACTAATATGTATTCTTTAAGAAGAATGCAGAGAAAGTTTCTAACCAGTGTGTTGTCTTTTCTCAGATGAGTGATGTTGAGGCCGGAGGAGCCACAGTTTTCCCTGACTTCGGAGCAGTAATCCGGCCTAGAAAGGTAATAACAAAACAAGTGTGTGTTTGTGTGTGGCAGTGTGTCAGTTTAAGGATTAATGTGCTGAGACTTAGTAATTATTCATCCTGTCAGTGATTAATGATTTCAGTGTCCGTTTCCTGTACATCATTCTGTATTGCATGGCAATTTGCCAAAATACACAATTTTGCAGTGAAAACTGATGAAAGATGTATGTGGAGGTTTGTTTTTTTGTTGCATGTACATGTATATTACATGTGTATTACACCCTTTTTGCTTAAGGTATTAATCATTGATTTGTTCAAACTGATACATTATTTTCTCAATGGCCAATCAACAAAGCTCTGTCAAAATAGGCTCCGCAGAATATCCAGTAACATCTTACTACTTACTGACTTTTTTTCCCATTTGCAGTTGTTTTTTTTATCTTCCTTGTGCAATGCTTATGTACACGTGTTTCATAAATGTGTCAGCTGTTTGCTGCAGCACAGTCTTGTACTCTTTTTGCCAATTTAGCAAGCAATAACATAGTTGTCAAGCAACCAAGAGTTTTTGTGAGGAACCCATGTGTCATTGTATTGCTGCAATAAACCACTCTCAGCTTGAAGCCGCTTGTTCTCCAGGTCTTATTTAATCCAGCTTTGCGTTTTGGATCTTCATGATCCTTCTCTCTCATGTACACTAGATTTTCCCACCATTTTTACACAGTTTTCATTTTTCCACAGGGAACAGCAGTGTTCTGGTATAATCTGTTCAAGAGTGGGGAGGGAGACTATAGGACCAGACATGCAGCCTGTCCCGTCTTGGTAGGAAGTAAATGGGGTGAGTTCTGATGCATTTCAATTAAGTAGTTATAGATTAAATGGAATTAAATAAAATCTGTATTCTGCCTGAAATTGAGCTAATCACATTTGTATTATTTGCAAGAAGATAACCCTACACATGGCAAATTAGGGCTGAGCAATATGGCTGAAATAAGTATCATAATATTCCCAGATTGACTCCATGATGTTGAGATCAGGGCTCTGTGGGGGCCATACCATACCATCTGTTGCAGGACTCATCATTCTTGTTGTTGCTGAAAATAGTTCTTTATGACTCTAGCTGTATACTTGGGGTCATTGTCATGTCATGAATAAATTTGGGACTGATCAGCCACCTCCCTGATGGTATTGCATAATGGATAAGAATCTAAACATCTAGGGTGCCTAAAACTTTTGCACAGTACTGTATATGATGATATCGCCTTACCATTCAACTGAAAGTCAATATGTAATATGTAATTTTGAATTATTGGCTAGTCCTACCACAGATCGGGTACCACAGAATTATTGTATTCGTTCCTCCAATTTAAAAATAATGGGAGCATGATGGCTCAGTATTGCCTGTCATATCTTAAGGCCAGCTGGTGCTTTTCTCATTCCTGATTTTCATTCTATATTCTCAAGTTTCATTCAAAACTTTTGTTCCATACATTTTCTCATTCACTATTTAAAGTTTCAATATGATAATTCTCAGGAGAGAAAACAGCAATAGAAAGCTGTAACAAAAAACACATGAGCAATATACTTGACTCTGCAAAAGACCAAAAAAAAAAGGGTTTATAAACAGATTTTAGTTATTGTTTTTTTTAATGGTTGTTAATATTAAAGGAGCACTTAAAATTGCCCATATTCTTTTTAATAAAAATCACAATAATGGGCTTGATAGGCAATTGATAAAACAACTTTTAGTAGTACTAGTGCAGTGCCCCTTCAAAACGTGTCTGTTCAGAACGGGCCGATTCTCAATACCCAGAGAGAGTTGTGCCCCTCCCCTAAATGTCTCTCATGCAGACTATTGATAAATGCCACAATTTACTGATGCTCCCTCAATGCCTGAGATGCAGGCTATCAGTAGACTCTACAATTTGAAACATGGAGGAGGCTCAGTGATGTTTTGAGGTTGCTTTGCTGCCCCAGGCACTGGGTGCCTTGAATCTATGCAGGGCACAATGAAATCAGAAGTCTATCAAGACATTTTGGAGTGAAACATACAGCTCAGGGTGGGAAAGCTGTGTCTTAGTCGCAGGTCATTGGACAAACTGGAACGGAACTGAACTGAACAAAATGGACTGTTCTAAAATGGCCTATCAGTCCTGATCTGAATCCCATTGAACATCTGTGGAAAGAGCTAAAACTTCCAGTTGGCAGATGGCATCCATCAAATATGAGAGAACTGGAGCAGTTTGCTCAAGAAGAGTGGGTCGAACTATCAGTGGAGCAGTGTAGAAACCTCATTCAGAGTTACAGAAAGCGCTTGACTGCAGTTATTGCCTCCAAAGGCTGTGCTACAAAATATTAAGTTAAGGGTATCAATATTTTTGGCCATGCCATTTTCATTTGTTTTATTATTTTAAATAATATGTTGAGTTGAAAATCAAAAGCAAAGTTTCAGTTATATTCAATGTGAAAGAAAGAGTGATGGATACCACATACTTCTGTCAGTTTCAACTTAATACGGTGGAAGGGCACCAATGTTTTCAGCTACGTCTGGAAGCAATGATGACACGATGTTATGTATTCCATGTCTGAGAAGGGCTTTAACCCTATCCAGCAGTGCAGTTTTGGTTTTGTTTACCAAGGTTTTGAGACTCCACCACCATCTCAGTAATGGAAGTGAATGGATGGTTATTTGTGCATTAAAATATGAAAAAAAATCAGCTGCAGTTTGTCTCCCAGTTAATCTCGAATATGGCATCTTCTGGATAATCTACACATCTCACTTTGATCACTTTTCAGTGGAACTATTTATAGAAGTCCCCCCCGATGTACACACACTTAAAAACTAAAAAGAAGCTTTTTTGGTTACATACCCTTGGGCAGGGTATGTAACCAGCCTTGCCAGTTTAAACCAAGAGCCTTACCAGCTTATAGACTATAGAAGTTGAGGTTATGTCCTTAACTCATTTATAGATAGATGGATAGATTTTTCTTCCACCCTTTTAAGTAGTTCCTATAAAAGTGGTTATAGGAACCACTGCAAAGAGACTGAAGATCTACACGTTTCATGTTTTATTAGATGCACTTTTACATTAAAACTCGCACCAAACTTCTGGAGGAATCTTGTAACCACTGGTTTGGCTATTTTTGGCACTCAAATATTTGCTGTTTTTTTTTTTTTGTAGTGTCAAACAAGTGGATTCATGAGCGAGGACAAGAGTTCAGGAGACCCTGTGGCCTGACAGAAGTGGACTGAAGTTTGACCCTCACCCATGCAACATGCAGAGACACACACACATACACACACACAAACACCAGCCCCTCCGTAGTGCCTTCATTCTGGAAATGATGAAACACCAGACACATTGTACAACACTTACATAAGCATTCTCTGGCTCAACTTGTCTACAAGATCAACAAATGTTTTATAAGGAAGTTATGACACTGGTGTGTGGGATCTAGCTGAAGAATATCTTCTTTTTTTTTGTCTTTTTCTTTTTCTAAGATCCCATCCCCTCACCACCACTCCTTTATGAAGTAAGTAAATTAAATTACAAATTAAAAGAGAATGTAGTGTGGATAGAGTTAACCAGTGAACAAAAAGACAAACATGTCTCCACATGTTTCCCAGTGTACACATGTTTTATAGTCATTAATATCAAATTCAAAATTAATTACTGGTAAATCCAAATACCAAATCATCTTTCCATTGATATCAAAAAGTAATACATGGCTCTCAGGGGAGCATCCCCCAGACTGCTTCATTCAGCTTTTTTACACAGTTAAAAGCAGCATTAGCATAAGTGATAACACAGAGAAGCCTTATGAATTTAGCTAATATCTTAGCTGTAATAAACACCAAAACATACAGAAATGGTAAAGAAAACTTGAGCTAAAGGTGTGATTTCCATACATTTAACATGGTTTGGCATAAGAAGCATAAACTGAGTAAAGGTGTTTTTGATGAGTAATGAACTGCTCTTCGTATTGGACACATACTTGTGGACACAACTTTAGACTTTGTACCACATTGAGATGTTCCTGAGTTGACTATTACCTCTGAAATGTAATGGTACAACAGAACAACACATTTTCAAGTTTTTGTTTGCCAGCCGGAGTGCCAGCTTACAAACACACGTTGGATCCAAAGTGACCATCAGTCATTTAGACAAAAAATGGGCACACATGCAAATCAAAGTTTTTAGTATCTTCATTACTGACCCTTCATGTCGTGATTTAAAAATGGCCCTATCTTCCCGTCCCTTCTTATATTCTTTATCATTTGCATCCAAAGCATTTTGTTTCCCTTCAAACCTGACAGAAATACATTTCATCCAAATCATGTCCATGAATTTTTTATTTATATAGTATTTAAATTATTACACTGTTGTTCCACTGTGTGCTCTTTCTACAAGATGGCAGTCAAGAAAATCAATAAACAGTGTCTTTTATTAAAATGTTTTGTGTCTTTTTATGTGCTTTCTCATTCTGTAATCAAACATGGTCTTATTGCCCAGGACGCAGGATGGTTTGCATAGTGGTTAAGTCTGACACAACTAACTGCACAGGAGTCATATAAAAGGCCTGAAAAACTAATGTAGAGTAGCATCAAAAGCAAACTTGTCCCACTCTCCCCAAACACTGCTTGGTCCATGCTTCTTGGCACCCTACTCCTAATCCTACTAAAGTGATCGCATCTTATTACTCAGTAATGGGTAGCTAGCAACAAAAGAATGTGAAAATCCGTAGCTGGCACCAGATCTGTCGCTCACAGGTATGCCATTTAAAGGAGCCCATGATATATCCACACCTCTACTTCAGAGTGCACGCACACCAGCCTTAGCAATTGCTCTTTCAATCCCGTGTGAAAAACACTTCACCATTTGCTGGTCTAACAAAAATTATATTTTCTCCTTCAACAAAACCCTCAGTGGACATGAGATACTGATGTGTAAGTCCTTAGTGAGAAATAGAGGAGGACAATCATTTAAACTTGAATAGGTGCAAATTTCAATAAAAGCTTATCATTGCTTTTTATTTTAGTGGTGCCCTCACTAGTCATAAGATATTGATGTGTTACTCCTTAGTGAGATATGGAGGAGGGCAGAAAGCAAATATGCCATCGTTGGTATGCAGTGCTGGGGTGTAATGAAATACATAGCCGCAGGCTACATAACTGCATACGTCTTTGTCTGATATATAGTAGTTACACTATTGGGACAGGCTCTTTTATAAACAGCATGGTGCTTTAAGAACCCAGATAAGAGAGATTTTTACAAAGTACGTAAGATACACTCTGTTGATTTATAGTTGATAGTCACATATCTACATCTACTGGGAACTCCTCAACCCTAGTTTTTTAGTGTTTCTGTGCTGAAAACAATCTAGTGGGCTTACGAGAGATGGTATATGAATGTACTTTAAGGACCAGTGTGTAAGATTTTGTGGCATCTAGCAGTGAGGTTGCAGATTGCAACCAACTGATAACCCCTCCCCTTCCCCTTCCAAATGTGTAGGAGAACGTACAGTGGTCGCGAAACTCGCAAAAAACACAAAACGCCCTCTCTAGAGCCAGTGTTTGGTTTGTCTGTTCTGAGGTACTACAGAAACATGGCGGTAGATAAAAGGGCTCATTCTAAGTTAACGGAAACACAACAATTCTTAGTTTCATGTGATTATACACTATTTAAAAAATACTTATTACTATTACATTTCTTCCAAGTCCGTTCCAGCAGATGCCACTAAATTCTACACACTGCACCGTTAATATATCTTTGAAATCCATGGATGTGTGACATATGGGAAGATCTTATCTTAGATTAGATCAGACTGTATGTATTTTGACATTCCTTATTTAGGAATTATTATATACAGCCAGTATTTAATGTGTGGTGATTAGATTAAGCGTCTTTGCTAGGTGCTGCCATGAGAGCTTTTTTACAGATCTGATTTGCCATTTGATTTTGGATTCAGTTCTTGTCCCACTGAGGGCTCTGGTTGAAAGTTTCAGTGTCTCTCAATTGTGTTAAGAAGCCATGTAGTCTGATCCAGTTTTTTCTGACATTGACCTGCCTTGATCACTGAAATGACTCTGTACAGGCCTGGTGCACTGTCCTGCATTGAAAATAAATGTATTAGACAACAAAGAAACAAATTATGAAGCAGTTAAAAAGTCTTATCCAAATCTTAAGTGTGTTAGTGTGCAGATGTTTGACTGTGATTTTCAAGGGGGTCACAGCCAGTGACCCCCTTGGGATACTTTTTATTGGACAAGTAAAAGTTGTTTTGGTAGTTTGAGTTACTTTCAGCTACTCTCTGTCCTATTTTGGAAATTTTGGACAATAATAAGTTAAGCTACAGGTTAAATGGTGACTCTAAATTATGCATAGGTGTGAATGGTTTGTCTGTCCATATAAACTCTGTCATAGACTGTTGACATAGGCTAGTCCTAACTAGCAACAAGAAGAGAACTACATTCTATCATTTTTATTTAAAAATGTCTCCTGCAAAAGCTGCTCAGTATGTTACTTCTCTTCTCAAATTGAAAACTGCAGCTTATCAGAGCAGATCTCAGGACTGTTATCATAAACTCTAGTCCACTATGGTACATACTGAACTTGGGAAGACCCATTCTACTCTACTTTGCACCTTATACATGGAATGAATCACAAAGTATGAAACTTAAACTCCACATTCATATATCTTCTTCACACCCGCTGTGCACCATAGGCACTTGGCCTTGGTGCAGCAGGGAGGCAATCTTATAAACTTGGAATGTTACAGTACTGGGCTTACGTGACTACTTTGCTCAGGCTCAGAGGACCTATGGGCTTGGTAAGCTTTCTCTTCATAAAATTACTGGATCTGGAATGTGCACTGGATGTCATGGGGATATGATTGAGCAACATGGAGCTAAATACATTTATGCCACCTGCCCAGAGCCATAACCTGACTAGAGTGCATACAGGAAGGGGGGTGCAAGGTGGTGCTATTAGCTTATTGCTCTGATGAAAGGCACCAAGGTGATTATTTTGGTCAAAAACAACTGGAAGACATTCTACATTGAAAAACATGCAAAATAATCTGAGAAAAAAGCTGACTTAGCCATACCTTCAGTGTGACCGTTTTGCCTGTACTTCGGTCTGTATTTCTGCACATTCCCAGAGCTCCTGGTGGCATATGACTGAGGCTGCGTTTCATCAGTTGTTCAACATGCCCTCGTTGACCTACCTGCCGCCATGACAGTTGTCGTTCCAATTCTCTGAAAAACTCAAGTGAACTTTGTGAGATCGACCCTTCGAGGGCTTAGGGAGTGAGTGATCAACAGATGGAGGTGGGGCCCCATTCATTGCTATCAAAGTTGCTCAGGGGTGCACAAAGCCAAAAAAGTTAAACTTCCGGGTATAAAATTACCCGGATCTTCTGCACCTGTGTGGTCCATAGAGCATTTGCACTATGGACTTCTGCCAGCCGGCTTGAAATGTGATCAAACTGAATGGATCAAATTCTGATAGTGAAATGAGTTACTTCGCGGAGGTTGTGACACTCAAAAAACGTCTATTTCACAATGTAAGTCTATGGGAAGAAGTCTTTTTGGGCCCAATAGCATCTTGACATGAATTGGCTGCTATTTCAAATTTGCTTCAAAGCCCAGGGCTGTGCCTGTATTCAGTTCTCTTTAAATATCCATGGTTACTCAGTGCTGCAGATCAACCACTGTGCAATGCGGTTTCTCGTCATTTCAGCTATGACATCAACAAGTTGCTGATTTTCCGTATTCAAAACAGATGTTTGCTGTCTTTTTACTGTTATTTTGTGAAAAGAACTTGCCCAGTATACTCGTTGTAACATTTCTGTTCAATTTTCATTTCCTTACAAAGATGAGCTGTTTGGTTTTTATTACATCTGCAGTTTTATATCATCAAACTTCTTAGCAAAGTTTCACATTCACAAAAGTACATTTTATAACAGCAAACCTTTATTTAATTTTTATAAACGAAATGTAACAATATATACAAACTATTCAGCACTCCACAAACCCCAAAGCCTTAAAAACTCTTGTGTATGTGTAAATATGTGTAAATTGTATAATTGTCTGAACTGCTGAACCTTTTTTTTCCCTTTTTGTCCTTCTTTTTTCTCTTTCATTGTATAATTTATTTGCCCCTTAACCCTTGGCATGTATGTCTATTGATGTTTATTATTGTTAAGTTTTGCAATAAATTAAAAACAGATGTTTGTGATTAGAACAAACTGATGAATGTCTGAGCAAACAATCTGCAAGTGTTATTTACAATATCCAGATAATCAGAATAGTCATGTCAAAATTAAATTTTTGTCAGTGCTATGGAATTTGCTTTATGCAATTACTTCACTAGAATGTTGCAATTCCCCATTATTTGCATTTAGAACTACCCATGTTACTGAATTATGCTGTTTTGCACACCATTTTCATATTATAGTAATGTTAGGCCATGCAATTGTGTTTGTTTATGATATTATGGTATTAAAGGGTCAGATGAAGAGACAGAGCTCCTCATTAGGTTGAGACTACTGACTGCAAGGGCAAGTGCATTCCCCTCCCTCCCTCCCTCCCTCCCTCCCTCCGTTTCCCTCCCTCCGTTTCCCTCTGCTCTCCAAATGGCCTTCGTGCAACATATGCTGTTACTTCATACCAAGGGCTTCCTGTTAGAGCTGTTGTGTCTTGGAGTTGTTATGTCACAACAAAAGAATGTACAATGATTTACTGCAATGATGATGAGACACAACAGCATCTTTTAATGGATTTGTCATTTTTAGCTTAGGAAGCCTGGGATAAATTGAAATCGCATGGTGTACATTTTAATTTATGTTTCAAATCTGTCAAATCTGTCTGATACAGATAATTATAGGTATTGTATGTTTAAAACTGTTTAAAACAAGATGTGTTATGATACTACAACCAACTGTAGTCGACAGCATCACGGTAACCAAACAGATGCTAGCTGAACTCCAGAGGAGGAGAAGTCTAGCCAAATCTTGGTGCCTCTCCTGGAACATACTGGACTTATGAACTAACAGCACTTTATTCAAGATTACTGCATGGATGTTTTGGACTTTGGCACTGGTATGTACTCCATATGTGATTGTTTTTTGTCATGAAATTCAATAAAGATCTTTTAAAAACAAACTGCTAATGAAACTCAGCCTGAGAATTTATCTGAATCCCTGCCCCTAGAACATGACCAATCCCAGAAGTGCAAAGAAAATCTGAGAAGCACAAAGAAACAGGAGAGGTTTGGGAAGATAATGAAGACTACACAGACAGATAAAGGTAGATAAAGGTCTTTATGTACAAAATGTTTTTTCCCATTGGATTATATTGGTAAATACATGGAAATTATTTTACTGTATTCTAAATTCTTTATCAGTTGCATATTTTACAGTACATTTACCTTTTCACTTAATTTCATTCATTTATTTTACTACAGTACATTGAGGAATTGAATTTTTTGAAAAATGTGTGTCTTTATATTGTGTTCATCATGTAAAGAGGTTGTTCTTGGGGAAAACCATGAGCTCCATTATTCATTGCAGTATCAGGTTTTTACGGTAGTGTTTTGAATTGATCTCACCAGTGTGTAATGGTCTATTTTATAGTTTTTGTAGTGTGTGTGTATTTGATGACTTTTGTGTGATGTTTGAAGGCAAAGTTTGGTTTAGATGTACTGTAATTAACTGTAATTAAATGGTTTTGAGTGGAAAGTTTGGTTTTGACATGGAAGTTTTGGGAAATGGAGCATAATTTCAAGAAATGTGTCAAACATATAATTTTATAATTCTATCATATAAATGAAAATGAGCGTTGACACAACAATATACTGTATGTAAAATTTTCTTTGGCTCAATAAAAAATATTTGAGAGAAAAAAGAAAAACCAAGAAGCTCAAACCATAAGACAGGTAATACAGTCAAGCTGAAGCTGTGATTCTGGAGGCAAATCACATTTCTTTGCATCTCACAATATAGCTCTTTGTGAGATTTTGGAATGATAATTTTGTGTTGCAGCTGTTGTTGGACACTTTGTGTTTTTAGTAACAGACAAAGTGAATCTTTTTTGTTTTAAGGCACCAGAGTTAAATCAGTATCTGTATGAACAGAATTCATACATACAGTAGAGACATAGTGAGATACATGAGGAGAGATATTGACTTCAGTGCAGCACTTTACTAATTACCTATAAAACTTATCATTTTGAATTATTGTGCTGGTTATGATTTTGTCACACAAAGTGTAAAAAGCTGAACTGGGTTGAACTCATTATCATGGGCAGAAAAGCTACACTGAAACATTTATTGTCACTGTGGACATATTCTGGACATATTTCGAAACAAGATGCAAGATGTGCTGCAAAGAGAATAAACACTTATTGTAACACTTAAATTTTCTAAAATTAAAAGCGTAATAAAAATAAAAACAGGATTTTAAAGCCTCTTTCCACTTTTATTCAAATACAAATACAAATAATTTTGCTGCCTCAACAAATACAGATACAAATACAAATACTGTGCCCTCTGCACATCCCTACTGCCAGCCCAGCAAGCCTGGTTTAAAAATTCAGAATAATTCTCAAACCCAAGATGTCAAGCACTGACCACATTTCATGGGCACAGAGGAGCACATAATCTGACATTGCCAGACCTATTCGCAAATAAAACATAAGCTCCTTAGCCTGCTTCCTAGGCTAAGGAGCACATGCATGGTCAATAAACAAGGATAACAATTGAATGAAAATGGCAGAACCATCATCATAAATGAAGTCAAAGAAAATACTGAAGGAAAAATCAACATCTTTTTCAGCATTTGAATCTCTTAGGTAAAAAGCACAGAGAAGGTAAGGTGACAACAACAAAAAAGCACAACAGTTAGGATGAGTTCAACAATCAATATTTGTTCACACTTGTGATGAGTCTTGGCTTGCTCTCAAACACATCCTCACATTCCCTCTTGATGCCTGCTTCCTCTCAGGTGTACACAATAACAAGTCTTGTTCCCTGAGATCTGATGTGAATTGGGAGTCAGCACTCACTGCTTTTTCACCGAGAAAATCATGACAATCATCTACAATAAACGGTAACACTTTATAATACAGCCCGCGTTTTACGGTGTATTTTCCCATCACTTACCATGTAATTTCCCGGAACTTACGGTATAACTTCCTTGTATGAATCCATACATATAAAATACTTTCCAGTTCTTACTGGTACTTAAATGTAGGTACAGCAGAAGAAAACGAAACAACGAGAAACAAGGGAGTAACAATTGGGGTTTTAAAGTGTAACTTCCCAACATTTGTGTAACTTCCTGGAACTTATGGTGTAATTTTCTCGTATGAATCAGTACGTTACATGTGTATATATGTACTAAAATTAAAAGTGTTTGCTTGTGGCAGTTATGACAATCATTTTTTATGCCTGTGTGTTTGACAGGCAAGCTTCACCCACACTCAAGAGATTTATTATGCTTATGTCTTCTACTTCATTGTATGAATTTCAATAGAACAAGTCGAGAAATGGGTCTATACTTTTGAAAATTGGCTCCTAGCAGCCCTGTTGGTCCAGCACTGCAGCAGGTCATAACAGGCAATCTTACCTCTCTCCAGTGCACAGCTATGAAAGGCTTGTACTGTCATCCGAGGATGAAAAAATAACAATACAGTAATGTAATAATATACATAGTATATCTTTAATTACACAATAATAAGGTACGCAGGAAGTTATGATAAATGATTTTATTCTTTAATTACACATAAACCACAACATATGTGCTGTTCTCCCAGTCTTACTCTGTAGGTACAGACTAGTTACCATATAAGTACATGGTAACAACAGGGAGCGGTCTGTATTATTAAGTTCACACTGTTCCCCAGTCCTTATTCTGTAGGTACAGACTAGTTACCTTATAAGTACATGGTAACAACAGGGAGCGGTCTGTATTATTAAGTTCACACTGTTCCCCAGTCCTTATTCTGTAGGTACAGACTAGTTACCCTATAAGTACATGGTAACAACAGGAAGCAGGCTGTATTATTAAGTTCACACTGTTCCCCAGTCCTTACTCTGTAGGTACAGGCTAGTTACCCTATAAGTACATGGTAACAACAGGGAGCGGTCTGTATTATTAAGCTCACACTGTTCCCCATTCCTTATTCTGTAGGTACAGACTAGTTACCCTATAAGTACATGGTAACAACAGGGAGCAGGCTGTATTATTAAGTTCACACTGTTCCCCAGTCCTTACTCTGTAGGTACAGGCTAGTTACCCTATACGTACATGGTAACAACAGGGAGCGGGCTGGATTATGTTCTCCTGTCCTTACTTAGCTGTTTGGTTCTGTTACCTTTCATGTCACAATCTAACAACATGCAACGTGTCATTAACAACACACCTGACCAACATTTTGAGCAGACAATGAGAAAACATTATTGAACATGATTAAATAGAACATGTTTCATTTATAACTTCTTAACTATATAAACTACTATTGTACAATATAAATATTCTATATAAATTGTACAATATATAACTTAACAAAAACTATATATAAAACTATATATAAAACTTAAACAACAAAATAACTCTTAACTAATCTATCTATCTTAACTAATCTATCAAAAAGTAGTTATAAAATGATTAATTTTAGTTTAAAAAAAAAACAAAAACAAAACAGGAAAGTCTGTTTAAATTGTAAATGTAACAGACCAACAACAACAACAAAAACAATTTTCATGTACTTTGTTCTTATGTTTATAGGATTTGTGGATTCCTGCCCTGAGCTGAAGAACAAAATAAAAAAGACTGCAAAGAAATGATGAACTCCTCCCACTAAAGTGGCAATGTAGAATATAAGAACAAAGTACCTGAAAATTGTTTTTGTTGTTGGTGTTGGTCAACAACGATGTCCGGTGTGTTGTTAATGAAACAATGACATATACTATGTATATTATTACATTACTGTATTGTTATTTTTTCATCCTCGGATGACAATACAAGCCTTTCATAGCTGTGCACTGGAGAGAGGTAAGATTGCCTGTTATGAGCTGCTGCAGTGCTGGACCAACATGGCTGCTAGGAGCCAATTTTCAAAAGTATAGACCCATTTCTTGACTTCATACAATGAAGTAGAAGACATAAGCATAATAAATCTCTTGAGTGTGGGTGAAGCTTGCCTGTCAAACACACAGGCATAAAAAATGATTGTCATAACTGCCACAAGCAAAAACATTTGATTTTAGTACACATATACACATGTAACGTACTGATTCATACAAGAAAATTACACCATAAGTTTCGGGAAGTTACATGGTAAATGTTGGGAAGTTACACTTTAAAACCCCAATTGTTACTCCCTTGTTTCTCGTTGTTTCGTTTTCTTCTGCTGTACCTACATTTAAGTACCAGTAAGAACTGGAAAGTATTTTATATGTATGGATTCATACGAGGAAATTGCACCGAAATTACATGGTAAGTGATGGGAAGTTACACCGTAAAACGCGGGCTGTATTATAAAATGTTACCCAATAAACCTACAGTTAATTTTGATGCACACTTTTCAATGACATATTGCCCCAGAGCCACATCAGGAATAAAGCTTAATGTCTTTAATTGATCATTTAGAGCTCAGTTGTCTGATAATTTTTTATTGCATTTATCTCATAAACATAAACATTATATAGGTGCAGCAAGGTAGTATATATATATATATATATATATATCCACATACATATGACATATGCAGTCCACACAGTAAGAATTTGGAGAATTACACATTATTTTTCCTTTAGGCTCAGTGCTGCAGAACATTCAATTTGAAATACAGTAATGAATACTGCATTAAAGTACCATGTCTCAGCTTTAATTTGAGTAGGTTTACGTCAGTATTGAAAGAACTGTGTGGGAGATATCACCCTTTTAACACATAGGGTTTCAAATGTAATGGGATAATGGGAATGTTTCTTGGGCAGCTGTGTGTTGTTTTAACGTTAGTTCATGCATAAGAGAGCTCACACGTAGCTCAGAGCTAATTGAGAGTTGCCATTTAGATTGATGTGGAGTTTTCTGTCAATAGGAGGTGTAAAGAGGTGACTATGCAAGTGAAAAAGATAACGATAAAAATGAGTCAGATTGCCAAAATCAATTGAAAAAGCAGGTGTGCACAGGAAAACTAGAAAAAGGCAAACAAGCTGGTAGACAGAGGAGCACAAGTTTTGTGGATGACCGGAAATTAATTTGCATGGTGAAGAAACCCCCTTTGTGACTGCACAGCAAGACAAGAATGCTCTCCAGGATGTAGGTGCACGTTTCCTTGTCAAGAGAAGACTTCATGACCATAACCTCAGGGGATTCACCGCAAGATGCAGCCCCGCACCCCAAAGATTGTAAAACAGACTCAAAGTAAATGGAGATTAACTAGATTTTCACTATATTAACTACAGAAGTCAACATGTTGGAAGCATTTTGCTTTGTCCCATACATTCCTCTTGTTGATATTTCCATACAAAATATATCAAGAAAAGTATAGAGCCATCAGATATGGTCACGAGAATGATCAGTTTTTTTGAGCAGTCAAACCAGCAAATGAAATACATTGTTATTGGGTTGATAAAGACAAAGAAGAACCATCATTCAATAGTAGTAGTTTGGGGGTGCAATGTATTTATTATTATTGTTGTTGCCTTGGTGCTTGTGAAGTTGGAATTTAAACCACCTACTGGGCTGTTGTCATAAAATCTCTAGGTCTTCAATGGGCTGAAGTTGTTAAGGTCACATGGCAGCCCAATATTTAGAACATGTGCCAAGTCATGAAACTCCAGTTGGTTGTACAGATGAAGTATCAAAGGATAAAGGAGATGAAATCAAAACTGACTTTTGCACTGACTCTCGAATTAGTGCAATAGCCCGACAAGATTAAGAATAGCTCCAGGGGATAATCAAGAGAGATTGTATGAGACAACAGGGGGAAAAGGGTGTGTGTGGGGACTAAAAGTAAAAGGGGCCTGAAACATACCTGGGATTTTCTGACAGAGCTGGTGTTAGGAGGCCTAATGTTCCAAGAGTAATGGACACTTCCATCAGATTGTTCCATTTTAATTCCCATTGTACGATCAGGATTAATTAACACTATGCTTGTACACTATGTGAGGTTGAGTTAAAAAACCTGTATCTTGTGATGGGTTAGGGTATAATGTAAAAATAAATGTTTGTATAATAAAACTTTGTGCACTTAAAATTCACATATTTTGTTAAATCTTCTATTTTCTGTGTGGCTTTTTGGCTAAAGATTTGCATTAAAATAACAATTAATCAATGTGCTCAGCTCCACTCTGGTGCTGAATCCTCAAAAACCCAAGATCCACAAGACAACTCGTTGCCAGTTTGCCTGCTGAGGAACAACATTTGCCCAAAACATCTGTGCAATAACAAATCATGTAATGGGAGTGCTATTCTGCTCATGAGTTTTACAAATCAGCATCACAAAAGCAAGAATGTAATCTGTTGTGGAGCTTATAAACATGTTGGAGCCCTACCTCTGCATCTTGTGACATGAATAAAACATTTCACTAGCCAAGACCATGCCTAGAAAAATATGGATTTTGATAGTTTAATTGAGATAATGAAAGAGAGCTGAGATGTTGATGGATGGGTTTGAGAATCCTGATGAAGGGATTAGGGATGGAGGGATGAAGTCATGGGGGTCAAGGGATGAGGGATGAGAGTCAAGGAGCATGGGATGGAGGGTTGAGGAGATGAGGGTCAAGGGTTGACGATGGATGTATCGTATTTTGTCAACTAGATGATGATGGCTCATGGTGGGAAGGTAGGAGGGAACAAGGGGAAAGGTTGAGACTGAGTGGGGGAGCTGTTTTGTCAGTCCATCAGCTGGACAGAGCCCCCAAAAGAACTTCATGCGCAGAGGCGTTCATGGACATTTCTCATGTTGTCCGGGTTGTGGCAGGTGTAGGTTAGGTAAGCAGGGAAAGACCAGCGGTCTAGAATTTTTACGGGTGATCTGAGATTCCTAGTCTTGAAGTGGTTGAAGTGGCTCCGATGCGGAATGAGTGGCTGGAGTATGGTTCGGGAGAAACGGCTGACTGACCAGGAATGCGTAGCAACTCTGCCTGATTCCGCGGTGAAGAGCGGGTCTTGTGGAGATGCGTGATGGGCTAGTCTCTGGTTTATGTAGGTTTGAATGGTTCTGAAGGCTCAGATATGAGTTTAAGTGAAGAGAAATGCAGGGCGAGAAAGGCCAAGCTGATCAGTTTGCTTTGCTTAAGGTTAAATATGAGGGTGTCTGGGAGTGGCGTCTTTGTCTCAGAAGAATGAATGGAAATATCAGACATTGTTGCATATCGCGATGGATTGTGGTTGGGAGAAGAGGCAGTGAATTTTGAGCAGCGCAGAAGGTTGTAGAATGTCTGTAGAAACATAGATTCTAAGACTTTGTCAGTGTTGGGAGGCAGGTAGCCTGTGCGGAGAATTCCGATGTAGTGGCTTAAGACAGGGTTCAGCCTTACTGACCTTTGGATAACATACTGAAGTGTGGAGCAAGGCTAGATGCGGTGCCCCTGAGGATTTCTTGTTTATTATGGTCAATGACGATGTAGTTGTATGAACGAGGATGACTAAGACCTCTCATGCCCCCAAAGAAGGGCTTCGATGATGACATGTTATGGTTCAGGGGAGGGAGGGTGGGGACAGTTGAAGTGGCCGAATGGAGGTGAACCACCTACGACTGCTGTAACCCTGAAAACAGAAGGAGGAGCTGAGTTGGAGTGCAGCCGTACGTCACGAGATCGGGCAATGCAGTTGTCACAGCTCTTGGGAGCGTCCAAACAGGTACAAGAAAATGGATGATTTGGCAGTCTGGATGGTTCTTCGGGGCTAATAGTAATTGGCGCTTTGGGATGTAGTGGTGTCATGAACCATGCTTGGTGGAGTTGTGAGGGCCACTGCGCCTGACATGGGCACCACTGCAGGAGAGATACAATGGCCATTGGAAGCGAGAAGAGAAGTGCATAGCCTGCAATAGACTTTAGTAGCCTGTGATAAAGACTTGAGACCGTCGAAGACCTAAGAAGCCTGTGGTATGAAGGGAGTCAAAGAAAGGGAGAACAAAGGGGGAGGGAGTCGAGTGTGAGGACTGAGTGCGAACCGTGGGATGACCATGTATGAGAAAACAGATGGTCTGGCTGGTTCTTCGGAGCTAACTGAAATGGAGTGGGTCAGAAGGAGGAAATTCCGTGGCTTGCTGATGGTATGAAAGTAGTGATGGGGTAAACAAAGCTGACTGAAACGCTGAATCGATAAAGAATGATTGCATTGAAGATGATTCATTGTGTTGAAGCATTTGAGATGGTTGGTTGACAGCGATGAAAAATGATGCCTCAAGATTCAAATAAAGGTTGAATGGAAGAAAAAGAAGCAGACGGAGTTGAGTGAGCCATATCAGCTGTGGCTGGAGGAAGCGAAGACAAAGGGATGCTGTTTTAATGGATAATATGGGAGGATAAAAGCCGGGATGATATAGGAGGAAACGATTGAGGGTCCGGAGGGAGGCATGGGGGATGAAGGGATGAGGGTTGAAAGGATGAAGGATGCAGGATGAAAGGGTGAGGGTTGAGGGATAAAAGGGGTGAGGGTCGAGGGATGAAGGGGTGAGGGCCGAGGGATGAAGGGATGGGGGATGAAGGGTTGAGGGTTGAGGGATGAAAGGGTGAGGGTCGAGGGATGAAGGGATGAGGGTCAAGGGATGAAGGGATGAGGGTCGAAGGATGAAGGGAGGAAGGGTGAGGGATGAAATGGTGAGGGTCGAAGGATGAAGGGTCGAGGGATGAGGGATGAAGGGATGCATGTGTGAATGTGGGCGGGAGGTAAGCATTTGTAATGCAAGTCTGTCACAGGTCGCTCGCAAACTGAGACAAGAGGGGAGAGGAACAGATAAGGTGTGCCTAAATACTCTGTTGTGTGGAAGTGGGATGTGTACAAGGCGTGGTCTTTGTTCCCGAACTTTGTTTATAAATCTATAAACTTCATTTGTAATGGAGGTGATGGAGGTTGGGAGTTTGGAGTGTAAAGTGGGAGGTATGGGATGCTGAATTCATGAATCAAGGCTGCAGAGGTAAAGATCAGCCCTTTAAGATTAACACAATACAATAAATCCACTACACCTGTGTCTTTACTCACAGCTGTGTGCATCTGTGCCAGTGATTCAGTGTGTACATGTGGACTTGTGCATACTTACCACTGAGTGTGTTACAGTCATGTTCCTCCTTTTCTCTGCTCTTATTAACCTGAAAATTACATACTTTAAATATTGAATGGAAACAGACACACAAGAGAGATAATGATACATGTGGAAGAAAGAAACAAGTCACATATCAGTGACTGAACCTGTAGAAACAGATGAAGGGAATAATGCAATGCAATAATTTGTTGTTAGGTATGGTGTGCCTGTGTTGTTGCCTACAGCAATATCAAGGCCAGTTCTGGGTCAGTTATACTTGAGATAAATTGTTTTACCTCTTCAACATGTACAGATTAAGATGTTTTCTCTGGTGATGTAGATTGATAGAAGATTTTACAAGTTCAGTATCAATTTAATTCCTTAACATGGTTCTAGTTTGAGCCTCTGTTTAATATGCTTGCAAATTAGTTTCAGACATAATTAGATATAAGATGAATATTGGGGGAAGACTACTATTGTGTGGTTTGTGCAGAGCAGTTAAAAACAAAATCAATACACACTACTGAAACATCTATAATGACAGCATTAGAGAAAAGATGATTTGACTTGACTGATTTTTATGTGTTAGCGATAAAGATATGAAATAAGATACTGAAGAAGTGAAGGAGACACACTTCAAGTTGTGAACAGCCTTGCTAGGAACTCTGTCTTTATTTCCCCTGAGTTGATTCCCCTGAGAGCTCTGATTTGAAACACCTGTCCTAGTCACTATAAACTTCAGTCAGGTGACTGTTGGGTTTTATGCTGAAGAAGCCAGTGAAACTTCAATCTTTGATCTGTGAACTTATCAAATAAGATAGTGACATGATCATGTGCCAGTTGGGATTTTTCACATATATTATTAAAAAAAACAATTATAATATTAGTAAAAATACAGGGGTGAATGAGATCTGCTCATAGTAGTTTAAAAATGTATCTAGAGGCATTGCTGATTGTTGACTGAAATGTGAATTGTTATCCCATATGGATCCGCAATCCTGCTCAAGACTGGGGTTAATTATCAACACTGCTTGGCTTTTGAAAGGGTGAACTCAACCATGATGCAATCTTTTCACATGTGAGCTGTTACCTGTACCTTTTACGTGACATAATAACACGATTACATTAACTTACACCTAATAATTTCCCCCCAAAATCAAATCAAGAATGTACAGCCATACTAAGAGCTCTGCAAGGTTGTAATCATGCACAGCAGTGCTTTCAGCTAAGTACAAATGTCAGCATGCTAACATGCTCATAATGGCAATACTAACCTTCTAATGTTTAGCAGGTATAATGTTTACCATGTTCACCATTTTAGTTCCAGTTTGGAAAGCGATCCTAGTTAAAGTCCCCCTCCCCTCAAAAGTGTGTTTTTCTTCTTGTTCCTTCAGTTGGATGTTTGACTTTCACTGTGCAGAGTTTGACACTAGAAGGCTGTTTTCATGTTCATCTGTTGAAAGTTTCTCTGTGCTCAGTGAAAATCTGGGTGAAATTATGAGCATGATTTGTGACATCACGACTAGTCTGGAATATATGTGCAAATTTTCATCTTAGTCCATCCAAAGGTTGTTGAGATATTTCAGTGTGGATCAAAGAAGTGGACTAATGACCACCAGAGCAACACCACTAGCATGGCTAAAATCTGCAGTGACCAAGATGACATTGAAACACTAATCTTATTGGTGTACCCACAGATTGCATACAGGGGGTAGACAAAACACAAAATGCTAAATAACATTTGAGAAACACATGACAGAGTATCAAAGTCTTGCGTAAATGGTGATGAAACATATTTATTCTTGACCAATATTCCATCATGAATGACTAAGCATGGGCTGTACCCATGGTCAATATCCTATGCTGCAGTTGCACAAACACACCTCTTCAATCAACACTCCAACCACCGTAGTGATTGTTGATTGATGTTGTAGTAAGGCACTTACCATAGTTTAAGAGGTACATTATATAAAGAGGTACAGTATATAGCACTATACAGGGTGTACACATTCCAAACATGATATTTAGTTACAAAGATACTGCATCACTACACAGGGCAGTGAATGTTTAAAAAACATAGCCAGTGAATGCTTTGAAATACAAAATGAGCTAATGTATCATGCACAATGAAACAACATAACATTTTTATCAACAGTTTGCTCGAGTTACAAAAACAGGAGAGAAATGATTAAAAACACACACACACACACACATACAGAATGCAACATGTCAGATAGTGACAAACTGACATTTTTGATCTTAGCATGTGTAAGCTTTAAATGTTCATATACTGTGTCTCAGAATAGATTTAGAATCCTTACACAAGCCTGGAGCAACAAATAAAATCCATATTTACCAAATGAGACGATTTCATTGTCCCTGCAAAATAATAATATTATAAAATATTATTTTGCAGTAAAAGTTGAAGCTATAATATGTAACTATTCCGTATTAAAATGTCGACAACTAGACCTATGTTAGATATTTTGGTGGGTTGTGATAATCATCTTGTGCGCATGCGTCTGCATTGTGGTTGTCCGCCACAATGGCATCTACCAAAGTGTATACGCATACAAGATAATATGTTGGCGTTGTGATTGTCTGCCAGAAACTGTCATAAATTGACTTTGATTCAGTTTTTAGCCACATTTTTTACAATAAACTTTTTAGGTCTTGGTCGTTTTTATGTATATCTTTTAAACGGATGAAGGATTTTAGTCATTGGACGTCTGGATCTTAAGTTATCAGAGAAACAAGCGGAGCAAACGTTAGCAGCAGCTCAGCTAGCAGCCCCTCCGGACGTCCTGTGTCAGCCGAATAGCGTTGGAGAAGAACTGATTTTTTACGTGAAACTGCATTATTCAGTGTTTTTACCATTTTTAATTGCCATGTACGTTTGTTCTGGAGAGGAGGAGGCCTCTACAGATAATTTGGCTCCCAGTAAAAACCTCCTGAACGTCTGGATCTTAAGTTGTCAGAGACACAAGCTAAACAAACGTTAGCAGCAGCTCAGCTAGCAGCCCAGCTAGCAGCCCCTCTGGACATCCTGTGTCCGCCGAACAGCATCGGAGAAACGCTGATTTTTAACGTGAAACTGTTTTATTTACTGTTTTTACCGGTTTTAATCACCAGGTTTGTTTGTTCTGTAGAGGAGGAGAACTCTCATTTACGCTCCTTGTAAAACCTCCTGAACGATGAACACTGAAGGAATCCTAACCAGATGAAGCTGGTTCTTTAACAATGAAGACAACAACTCCCATGATCCCACACTACTTCGCAATGTCATCAAACTCCATCTTTTGTTATTGTTTTGATTGAGAGATCCCTAGCAGCAGAAATTACATATTGTGTGTTTAAATATTATTTTGCTGTGAAAGTTAAACCAACAACTGTGTAACGGTGACGAGGACGGGCCCCATATTTGTCAGACTAAGAGTGAAATTTTGGGCTAAGATGGAAGATAAAAGTAAAATTTCTCCACTTTTATTCCTACTCATAAACTAAAGCTGTTTATCACATTTCTAGAGAACTCCAGCGGTCTCAGAAGTAGGTTCAGAGTAGCCTGTCAGGGTTTCAGATGTAGTACAGAGACAGAGGTGGGAATGAACCCTCTGAGACATGTTTTGGAATGATTTTACAATATAGAATTGTTCATGATAAATAATATTTTATTTGAAGCAATATGAGTATTTGAGAATAGAGTAGTTAGCGGCAGCTTCTTTCTTGTCAATTGTTATCTTCAAATGCACATTTTATATAGTAGGTTCAGTTGCCCCTTCATGTACTAGATGACCCTTGTTGTTTGTTTTCTCTTATGAACCTCCTCTACCAACAGCAGACTTTCCTCCCTGCCTCAATTTGATTTTCAACTGGCTCTTCAGAGCATTCTTATGACTCTTATGACATTTGATAAATACAGGCCCAGAGTACCACAGACTAATTTATAGTACACCTCTCAGCTGGACAACTCACTCAGTTTATGTTCACTGAGTGAGTTCCCCAGTGTGGGACAGAGGTTTGAGCTCTGTGTTTGGTGGGGTGCCATTGGCTCCAAGTGCAGGAAGATATTTTTGATCCAAGAGGAGGTCGTCCACAGGCTGGCAGAGTAAAATGAAACGCTGAGGAAAAAAGAGATACAAGAGTGAGCTGAAATTCACCAAGTGGGAGAAGATAAGCAGTCTTAATTACTTTGTGCATACCAGAAGTAAATTGTCTTTATTTGCAACTATTTCCCTGCATGTCTGTGTGAACGACTGTATGCTGACAGTGTACAGTAACATTATCATGTTCTTTCAAACAGTTTAGCATGTGATAATTTTTTTGCTTTTGATATGTAACTTTAGTTATTACAATTGTCTTCTGTTTTCTTTTTTTAGTAAGATGCACTGGACTGACATGGCTATGTTCACAAACATGATGACAGTACAAGTTAATTGAATTGAAGTGAATTCTACCTTGAATCAGAAAAATGTTCTTTGTGTAAAACAGGAGAGAAAATTTTTACCAACAATGAAATAAATGTAAAAAAACTATACAACCAACCAGCAATAATCTGATTACCGTTAATATTTATATGTCTGCCTTGTGTGTGTATGTGTGCAGTCATTTTCTTTAGCGTCTTTTTTTTTTCATGTCAAGTAGTCTCCAGTCTCCTAGGCTCCTCTCCATTTCCCGGTCGGTCTTATCGGTGGTCCTGATTGGAGTGGCCCCTGTTGTGTGTTGATATCTCTTGTGAGACTTGTACGAAGCGCCCGCTGTTTAAATGTGCTTCTCGTTGATGTAGACGTCAGTTGTTGTGAAACTAGTATGAGGTACCTGCTTGTTTCTTGGGGACTGGGCCAGGTGTAGTTCTATGTGCCACTGATTACTCACACTTTCCTTAGTTGTTTCTTTGCTAGCCTCATCAGGAGCAGGGGTGCTGTTCTTATTGTGTTTATGTTTTCTAAACCACTGAAGACTAGGGCTAGAGAGTGAGGTATTATTTTTATTGTTTTCTTTGTGTTATTTAGTTTTAGCTCTGATTTAGGAGTCCTCTTTTGGTTATATTGATTTTTTTTTTATTTGAACAGCATCCACAGGCCCCTCTTCCTCGGTCAGTTGTTTGCCTCTTGTGTATGTGTTTTCTTTAAATTACCTGCCTTCCCAGTAATAAGTAAATGTTTAACCAAAAACATATGGTTTTATTTTGCTTCTCTTTCAGTTAGTGAGCTGGGTTGTAACAATGTGGATTAAAGGATAAGGCTGGCAATGTTTTATATTTTTGTTACTGTCAACAAATCCCTTGATAAGACCCAAACCAGCAATGAATCAGTGCATCTCTCAAAACCTTCTACAACCTTTCTGTGACATTCTGCCCCAAACCCACTGATACCCACTAAATACATAAATCTTTAAAAACAGCACACAGAAATATAATTTGGTTTTGATCTTTTCATGGAATTTGCTGACAAACCTATCACCAGACTTATCCTTTAAGCAAGGAATACTTCCTACATTACAGAAATATAATTTGGTTTTGGTCTTTTCATGGAATTTGCTGACAAATCTAACATATCACCAGACTTATCCTTTAAGCAAGGAATACTTCCTACATTCAAAAGTGAAAAGTTCAAATGTCCCTCTAGTAATATCATCCTAGGGGTGTTTTTTGCAAACGGGAAGATATTCTGAGAAATCCTGCTGAGAAATCTTGGATAAAGGCCAGGAATCTTATTGTATACAAGGCCAAGCCGGACTGTAGAACAAGCCCTACACATACCCAGAATCAAACAGTCTTCTGTCCAGTTGTGACAGCCAAGATTTGAATGAAGCCAACACAAATACCTTCAGCTGTGTCATTCATCCAGCCCACAGAACTCTTTATGAATGGTGGAGAACTTACCCAAATGCCATCTTAACAAATCTAAACATGATTTATAAAAATCCGGTTTACTCAGTGAATGTACGATTTCTCACATCAGCACAGAGTATGATTTGAACTGCAAACAAGCACAAAATGATCTACTTCAGCAAGTCATTGGCTAAATGCTGAGCTTTCTAGTTTACCAATCTAACTCTCTACTTTTTTCAATACAGGGAGAAACAACACGCTCACCTGTCGAAGAGTGCCTTTTCCCTGCATCATTTTATATAACACAAACAGCGGGATGAGGGAGAGGGAGACAGTGGCAATGAACCAGCCCATGATGTTGGCCCAGAGTGGATAAACATAAGTGTTGCTGAACTTCAACGGGGAGTATTTGACCAAAGAGAAGATGAAGGTACCCTGTGATGAGAGGAGACAAAGTGGATCAATATTTAATGTTACAGTCTGCAGATACAGAACCACTGGAAGGGAATATAAATAGAATATAAATATAACTTGAATATTAACTTGTGATGGCAGCAGTTGAGGTTGGGAGTTTGGGTTGTAATTTTGTGGGATTGCAAGTTAACCTCAAGAGTCAAAGGGGGTAGAGGTGAAGATGAGTGCTATACTGTTATCACAACACAGTAAATCCACTATCTATGTGTTTGTTTACAGCTGTGTACATCTGTGCCTGTGATTCATCTGCACATACAGTAATCCTCACTGGGTTGGTCCACCTTTTCTCTTATGAATGTACACATTAGATATTAATACATCAGACAGAAACAGACACCAGAGAGATAGTGACACATGTGAAAGAGATGAATAAGTCACATGACAGTGAATTCAATTACTGGATCCTTACAAAACAGATGAAGGGAGTGATGTAACGCCAGCAGTACATCATCAACGGGTGTGGACGATAACCGATCATGTCTGTGATGTTGCCACAGAAACGGTCAGCACCTTTAAGGAAAAGGAAAGATATTAAAAATTTGAGATGAAGTGTTTTCAAGTTTTTTGAGAATATTTGTAACTCAAGTGTCTCATTGTCTGAAAAAAGAGCTGTGTCTGTTTTGTTAACAGGGACGTAGTCTTTACTTGGTTAGTGTTATTGTCTGTGACTTACCATACACCCAGGCAATGCTGACAGACTCGCAGAGGGAGAGCAAGAGTACGGTGGTGCCGCTGCAGACATGATGGTCCAACAGCTGGAGCAGGTACATCCCTCCCTAACAAGGAGAGTAATAACAATTATTACAATTATAAGACCAAGACTTTGTTTTTTGGATCAATTCCCCCCCCCCCCCCCGATAAACAGCCATGATCATATTACCCTTTTTATGTAGTAATGGCATTAATCAGCAATAGCACATTATGTACAAAGGTTTGATTACAAAAGATAGCAGCTAATCCTCTAATCTAATCCTCCATTTAAAATGGTGCATTTAGCAATGGCGTCAATCCAGACTAAGTTGGATCAATGTGTATTTTTATTGTTTAATGTGAGCAGAAAATACCTGTTACACTTGTCTGAGATGACAGCTCTGCAACTTGTTTTTGTTAATGATTCATGTAGTTTAATTATGCCTTTGGCTTTTGTACTAAAGATTCAGATTTCTAAAGTGTGAGAATGTAATTTGTGTTACACTTTAATGGAAAACTGGCAAGAATCCTGCTTGAGGATTAGGTAGGCTCTCCTTCATGCCCTCTAGGAGAACAACAGAAGAAGGTTGGAATGTATCTGAGGCCAATTTTTTTTTGTGGTGTGCATTAGCTTGTGTGCTTCTGCTGGCAGAAACATGTTTTCCTGTTCTTAATGTCTTAAGACTTACCGCTACTGAAAGTACACTATTCATTGTGTTTGGCCAAGAAACTGATGTCTGATGTTGACTCACCTCAGTGAACAAAAAGAGCTTAACATGTAAAACATGCTTGTCTTCATGTGATTGAATGAGGCCAGGAACCTGTCAATTAGGCAGTACTGCAATTTGTTTTGGTCAATATCCCAGTCTAATCAAATCGATCAATAAAGCCTTTAATTTCACAGTTGTCTTGTGGACTGTGACTGTGCATTCAGACTGCAACTGAAATAGAGTCATTAAAAGTTTTATGGGTCTCTACAATTTTTATTCAAAAGATCCAGGATCCAAAATCTCTTCAAAATGTTTAAACTTGTTTAAGTTTAAACTTAAGTTCAAACTAATTTAAACTTAAAATGAAATTAAGAGAAATGTATTATTTAAATATACTTTGTAACATTGTAGCTACAGAACACTGGAGTCATGCTAACAGAAACGGCTGCTGTTTTCACAATGAGAGAAATTGCAACATTTAGCAGTTTAAATTTTCTATTCAACTTGAGCTGGATACTTAAAGGAATCAAGAAATGAAAATATTTAGGAAAAAAAAATACAGATTTATAGGAACAGCTCAGCATTTCAGCATTTAATTTTTAGGTCAGTACAGAAGATTGATACCTGTTTTATAAACTGTTTCCCTCCTTTTACAGTCATTGTGTTAAAATAAGCTAACCAGCTGCTTGTCCAGCTTCAAATTGAATGGACAGTCTTTAGAGTGGGATAGTGAATTAAACATATTTCCCCAAATGCTGAACAATTCCTTTTACAATAATACAGCACAATAATAAAATAATACATTCCTATAATTATTCCAAGAAGGGATTTTGCTAACTGCTCAGTGTGTACTGTACGAACCTCGGTGACCAGGGAGAGTCCCAGCACACAGCAGGTGCAACAGATAACCAGTAGAACCAGCTCACGTCTGAAGCCTTGACGCAGGTAAATTGGAAACAGATCAACCAGTGACGTCATCAGACACTCCAGACCAACAAACTGGAAGAAGCAAGTAGGAGGAAGGTGAGTCGGGACAGTAAAATATTTTGTGCCATTTATACATTCAATCATTAATTTATTCATTCAGAGGGGGTTTACTGGTACCTGACTGTCCAAGCCAAGCAGAATGATCATGATGAAAAAACACACCGACCACACCTGAGGCATGGGCATCATGGCTACAGCACGTGGGTAAACAATGAATGCTAAACCTGGACCTAAAAAACAAACAAGTAGAGTAGTGGAGTAAAATGTACAGTGTGGTAAAACATAAAGTATAGGCAACAAACAAAGATGTCACTTCTGTGTCCATAAAACTGATTGATTGTCAGTTTTCTGTCACAGTCATATGAAAAGAGGAAATGATTGAAATGTTTGAACACAATCACCATTATATACTGTATCTGCAGGGATTTTACAGTGTTGTTGGTCAATTACTTCCTCTAGTGCTGATGGCCTTAAAAATTCACTTACTGGCTAGTTGTAGACATTTGAAGCTTTTGGTTTTTGGGGGGTTATTTCAGCTGCTAAGACATGTTAGAGGCACCTGAGACTTGTTGAGGCACTAGCTCTGATTGCTAAAAAAAAAAAGTCAATGCAACTCAGAAATTACTTAATGATTTCTAAAATGTAGATCGTGATTGATGTCAACCGTGACTTTTTTTTGTCTTCAGATCTGTATTCCTACTGCTTGCTGGTTAGCAGTAATCATGCTCACGTGAACTGAGCTGCATGCTTCAAGTTAAAAGTAAAATATCAAAAGAAAACAAGTGACAGAAGAAGGTATTAGGTCTGCCAGAAAGCCTCTTAGGCTGGAAAGATGAAGGGATAAGGATGAAGAAACATCACATGATTTGGCACAGTTTCCACAAAGAGTGCAGTATTAGTGTCTATGCAGGGTGCTGGATCTTACTATTATACCATAAACTCTCCCAACAAGCCTCACAGGAAGTGTAAGTTTGTCACTCTAATGCTCACTAAAGTTGAACTTAACAGGATCAGTACTTGCCTGATTGGGCAACCTCAGAAATATCCACTCCTTGTTCGTAGGTCATGAAACCCAAAACAGAGAAAATGGCGAAGCCTGCCACAATGCTGGTGGCACTGTTCAGCAAACACAAGTAGAAACAGTCCCTGAAAGAAAAATGAATCCAATTCTAGAAATGTGTAAGCAGTTTAGGAGAGGATGGAGAGGATACAAAGTGTTGTAGAAGTGAATGCTCATTATATTTGCTAGGAGAAGAATTTGCATTATACAGAAACATAATAGAAGTATTAACTCCATGGGTTAACCGCATTGTGTCCACACACAGCAACAATCTAAGGCTGCAGAGATATTGTGTAAAAAACAAAAAAAACATTTTCCTTTAAGTATCCAGCTCAAGTTAAAATTAATATCCAGCAGGATAGCTTTGACAGATTAGCACTGCGCTTACTTGTAACAATCATTGTTGTAAGTGTTGTAACTCCCAAGGGAGGTTAGGAACCCAAGAGAAATGGCATAAGAGAAGAAGATCTGAGTGCCAGCATCCATCCACACCTGAAAATGTCAAAGAAATACATGCATGTGTATGTTCATGTGTAGAGAAAATAATGTAGAGGTTCAAGTGTAGAGACTTTGTGTTTTTACCTGGGGATCTGAAAGGCGAGAGAGGTCAGGGTAGAGGTAGTAAATGATCCCCTTCATTGCCCCTGGTAGGGTGACACCACGCACGAGCAAAACCAACAGCATGATGAAGGGGAAGGTCGCTGTAAAGAAGGCTGCCTGAAATCAAAGAGGAAACAGAGAAAGTCAGAGGAATTTTGCAGATTACTGTGGACCATCGGTTAATTTTCAAAAATCAAATCTACTCTTTTGCTCATTTTTATGCCAAGTTCCAATTTTCATCCATTTAATCTTCCTGGAAAGCATTCTACAGTGATTACATGAAGAAAGGACCTTTTTTACTCGTGAGGACACTTAATGACATAATGCAGAGGGAGCCGAAGGAAACCTCCATCTTACAATCACAAATAAAACAACTGTGACTATTGCCAATACTAACTTTCGGTCTGGGACTGAAACACTTTTAGTTACACTATAGCTAGAGCAAATAGGTGAATATAACAGCCATTGGATGATAATAAAAATCAGAATCAGAATCTGTTAATTAGCCAAGTATGCAAGCATATAAAGAATGTGTCTTGGCGTTTGCTCCCCAAAACAGTTCTGCTGCAGGTTCAACAGACCCCTCTGCCCCATTCCACCTCCACTCCTTCCCATACCTCCTTTGGTCCCCTACCCCCTCCGAAAGACTCATCCTGTCCCATCTAAATTCAATGACTTTAGCTTTTAACACAATTTAACACAATTGTGCCAGATGTCCTCCACACCAAACTCTCCCAGCTGACTGCGTGAGCCTCTCTTGTCTGTGGATCACTATCTTCTTGACAGACAGGAACCAATGTGTGAGGGTGGGAAAGCACATGTCCACCCCTCTGACCATCAGCACTGGAGCAACACAGGGTTGCGTGCTCTCCCCTGTCCTCTACTGTCTGTATACAAATGACTGCGCCTCCACAAGCTCTTCCATAAAGCTCCTCAAGTTCACAGATGACACAACCATCAATGGTCTGATCCAGGATGGGAACGTGGCATGGCTAACATCCTGGTGCAGCTATAAAAGCCTGGAGCTAAAAATGCTCAAGACCTTACCATCAATAACAAAACAGTAGCAGCCGTGGAGTCATTTAAGTTACTTTGCACCACTATATACAAGGATCTTAAATGGGACACCAACATAAGCTGCATAACCAAGAAGGTCCAACAGAGGATGTTCTTCCTGAGGCAGCTGAAGAAGCTCAACCTGCCACAGGCAGTGTTGATCCAGTTCTACACTGCCATTGTCGAGTCCATCCTCACATCATCCATCACTGTTTGGTACAGTGCAGCAACCAAACAGGACATTCAGGCTGCAGCGCATTATTCACTCAGTCGAGAAGATCCTCGGCTTCAAACTGCCCCCCATTGATCAGCTGTACTCCACCAGGGCCAGGTGGTGTGGAAGCAAGATCATCTCCGACCCATCCCACCCTCAACACAGACTCTTTGAACTTCTACCCTCAGGAAAAAGACTGAGATCCATAAAAACCTCCACCAGCAGAAACAGGAACAACTTCTTTCCAGAAGCTACTATTATCAAACTGGACTTTACATTTCACATCCCTCATTTAATCCCTACACTTGTCATCTTCATATATTTCATCAAACTGGACTTAACATTGTTCATTGCATTCAACCTACATTGTTACAAAATTAAATTATTTATTGCACATGTCAAATTTTTGCACTTGTCACCTGCATATATTTCACACACTTAATTTCTTTGTTTTATAACCCATTTGAAAACTATTTTATTCCATTCTGTAAATAGATTTACATTTTTTAAATTTAATTCTAATATTACTTTGTTTATTGAATTATTTATTATTACCCTACTTTTGCTTTGCTTTACTTTCTATTGTTTTGTATTGTTGTATGTTTGGCTAAAAACAGGTTCTGATTCTGATTCTGATCAGCACTCTAGACGGCTGCTGTCTTGAGTGGCTGTTTTGCAACTCAAAATATCAGATCTGATCTAAATACCTGCAGCTTAAAGGTTCTATATGTAGAATTGTGAAGCAATTCATATGTATTAGTTGTTTTTTATTGCTAATGAGTGAACAGGTAGTAATGTAACATAAAAATTTTCTATGCAAATCCAGTGGAAGTGACGTTTTTGAGCGCTCCTGAGTGCCTTGCCTCTCTCCCACTAACGTCAACAAACGACCAGCATAATGACACAACAACACAACAAAAACGGTGCTATCCTACTAGAAACACCCTGCAGATATTAACTCTCCAGCTAATGAAACAGCTAGCTGCCTCCGTCAACCACAACACATTTAACAATTAAACATCCCCGCAATGACAAGTCACCCACTCCTGAGCACACACACAGCTAAAGCAACATTATTTCCTCAACAAAGGAGCAGAAAACAAGCTCCAGAGTGATAGCAGAACATAGCTTACCCCTTTTGTTTTTCCTGTTAGTAGTCCAAAGGTCGTAATAAGCACATATTTCACGACAAAACCACAGCATGTTGCTGCCTGGCCACAGCATGTTGCTCCCTGATCACAGCATGTTGCTCCCTGACCACAGCGCGTTGCTGCCTAGCTCACTGAGCCACAAACTGGCGGTTTGTGGGTCAGGTCAGGTTTGAGTGGTTGATTAACGCATATTTGTGCAAGTTGGGTGTTGCAGATTGGCTCTCACCAGCCAGCAGCCACAGCACAGCAGGAGCCTCTGTGTGTTTGTGTGTGAGTGTGCGAGGCAAGCACAAGTAGGGGGAAGGGGGCTGACTGACTGGGAGTGAGAGATGCTTTGCTGAAACATGGTATAAAACACAAAGTTCGAGATCTTTTATGTAATTATGAGAAGTGTAAACGAGGAAAAAGACATCACCTGCAATAGTCTTGTGCCGCTAGCATGCACGAGCACCAGGATGTTGACTGCAGCTCATTTAACAGCCACAGATGTCACTAATGAGAAGGAATTTCTGATTCCTACAGATAGGACCTATAAGACCAAAACCTAGCTGGTATGGTACCATTCGTCATATGGTTCTTATCCAAGGAATATGGTTAGCAAGCAATTCTGATGATCATATCTGACAATTTCTTAACTGTGTTCTGAGGTACATGCTATTTTAGGATTACCTGCAATCTTCGAATGCTGTTTTGGCTAAATATATTCAGTTTGACAATTTTCTTTATTGGTTGTAACTCTTATATTAACTGCAGAGCCGAAACATGATATGATCAACCACAAACCATGAATTGCAGAATCTCTCCCAAACAATGCCAGCCTTTATTCATTTTGTGGATCTATAATAACTTTGAAGTGTGGGCCCAGATGACATCAGCTCGAACTTGAAGTGTTTTGGAGTGAAACCTGAATGTGCATGGTAGGGTGTTGCTCCCAAAGCATTGGAGCCATGTAAATTTCTACAGTGATGAAATTTGAAATTAATGGAAAATACATTCATTCTTTCCAAGACACTTACGTCAAGGAACTAACTATTTATTTCAGATTGTCAGATCTAGCAGGAAAGACTCTTTAAAGGAACTCTCAAAAACAAACTATTCCTCTTCAGAGTTAAGACATACTGTATCTACAAATGTTCATTAAAATTTGATTTCAACCATGTGAAAAAGTGGATAATGTAATATCTTTTTGCATATAATGTAATGCATTTGGGGTGCATTCTAAATATTTATTGAAGAAATGTTTTATACATTTTTCAACTTTGTGTACTACAACAATGACAAACATCCCAACAATTGTGGATTTTGTACACCAAAAGCTTTGGCAGTGTCCATATGGCCCACCACTGCAGAGACCTGGGTTTAGTTTCTGGGAGCAGGGTCTCAAACTTGGCCAGACATTGTAACCAACACAACTAGCATGGTAATTGGTAAGAAGCCAGTGAGGGATAATGCTCTGGTTTTTTTGCCCCAGGGACCCAAATTCTTTGGGGGAATTGTGAGCTAATGTTAAAAAGTTTCCTTTTTTTCTAAATATATTTACAGTTGTATAAGCAGTTTGTATCTACAATAAATGCCTTGTCTGGAGGAGTGTGAACCGAATGCATAGATGTCCGACTTAATCAAAAAATTTTCATCAGCATTTTGGGGATATTTTTATACAACAGGTAAAACATTCATGAATTCCATTCAGTGTTAAATCAGCTAACCTTTCCTGTGGACTTGATACCCTTCCAAACACAAAAGTAGCAGATGACCCAGGTTAGGATGAGACACAAGACCAGTTCCCACCTCAAGCTGCCCACCTCCTCGATACCACCAGATATTTTCAGAACTCTGCGCCTGGACAGAGGAGGGGAGCAATGGTGGAGGGAGACCAAAATGAATTATGGGTGAAAGTGAAAAAAACTGACTTATAGTCAGAAAGGAAAACAGGGAGTCAAAGAGTGACAGGGAGGGAGACACTAGCTAAAACAATGGGTGGGTGAGAGAGGAGGAGAGGAAGAGAGGATCTGGTGTGACACGAAGTGTTGTGAAAAGAAAAGGGAGCGGGAGAGAGAAAAAGAGAGGGCGGGGATTGAAAGAAAAATTAGCATTCAGTTTAACTTTTTAGAGTTGACTAGTGCTTACTGCCAGAACTCCACAACAGGAAGAGTAGTGTTCACTCTGGATGTTATGCTGTGGCTCATATTCGGATGGCTTAAGTCCAAGCATGAGTCTAATGCAAGAAGATAAAATACTGGGAATGAAAAAAAGCTCATTGTCAAAGTAAATGTTGTACTACGTGGATATCATATATTACAAGTATTAGAAACTATTTAAAACATGCTTTGTTGCATCCCTCAGATATATTAACATGCAAATTATCAGCAAAAACAAAGACTAACTGATCTATATTCTGTCTTTCTTTCTATTTCATATCATCTCAAGAGTTACACATAAAATCCCCAGCATTGGTCATAACACCCACAGGTTTTTCAACAATATTGCAGTGAAACTACAGTGATCAACTCCATACTTACTACATCTCAGCTAAAAGGGAAACTCGTCATGCTCACTTCTGGCTATTTTATTAACAACACTTTACATCTACAGGCTTCTGAAATCCTCACCAAAAGCTGCAGGACTGCCTACCTGTGTTCCAGTAGTTTCCACATGTGGCCCAAGGCAAATCCGCACTAAAGGATGAGAACAGGTAAAAGAATGCCCATGCAATGATGATAATATAGGAGGTGGCACTGAACGCAATGATTAAATGACTGGCATAGCCCAAGCCTGCAAAAGAAGAAGAAGAAGAAGAAGAAGAAGACAGACAGACAGACAGAGAGAGAGAGAGAGAGAGAGAGAGAGAATAAAAATACAAGATGAGTGAAGGCCATATTAGGCGAAGATATTATTTTGTTGATGCACTTGCAAGACTGTTTGTTGAGTAAAGAGTGTCCTGTGCAAAAGTGGGTTATTTGGAACATTATCATTATGCTGTGATTTTAAAAAGTACGAGATATCTGCTCCTAACCAATCGGATGACAAACGGCGATATGGTCAGAAGGATAGATTCCGTGCGTAATTACGCACAAAGTGTCTGGTGAAACAGACAAGTATGACGACGCATTAAGTATGTTATCATTAATATTTTCAAAAGAAGTTAAAGGCAAATGAGCCATTTTATGTACCTTGAAAAAGAGGGCAAATCTTTCTCCAGCACGTAATTCCTCCCTGGCTGGTGTACTGTCCTAAAGCAGTTTCAAGGAAGAATAAGGGGATCCCGCAGGTAAACATAAACAAGATGTATGGGATGAAGAACACACCTGCAAGAAAAAGAGGAATTTACTTCTAAATGCTCAAAAAAAAAAAAAAACGATATTGTACAGATAAAAAAAATTTAAAAATCCCTGTAACTGTCTTAGAGGATCATTTCAGAAACATGCGCTTGACAAACTGAAAACAACAATTTCAATTTTTGTGGAAAGTCACTGACCTCCGCCGTTTCTGTAGCACAGGTAGGGGAACCTCCATACGTTCCCAGGTCCGATGATCGCACCCATCACTGTCAGGATGAATTCGGCTTTGGTCCCCCAGTATCCCCGTCCCTCCATCTCTTTAGGCTTCTGAGGGTATCCGTTTGGCACAGAAACTGTGTAGGTGCCATTCTTTCCGTTCACAACCATTTCCTCTCTTCAAATCACTTAAACCTACAGTTTCAGAAAAACACTTTTTTTTTATAAATGCAACTGTAATCTGCATCCACATAAGATTGAGTGCGCACTGATCACGACCTCAAACACTTGTGTTTCAATCCTCAAGTTGAGGATGTGTTGAGAATTGCCGTAAGCAAAGTGTAGATGATAGCAGCAGTGATAGCAGCTCTGATAGTCTTGTTACTGAGAATGATGTTGGTAACTATTTAAGTTGTGGATGCGTGTGATGGAGGGGCTGGGGGAGTGTGTCATTGAGTTAAAGAGGCTTGGAGACAGAGCATGAGGGGCGGTACAGATCGTCTGTTCCACCTTAATTCATCAGACACCTAAGCGAAACAATAATGTCTGGTGGAATCAAGGACTTAATTGTGCAAAATAACCCAGTGTTTTGTTATGTGTTTGCATGTGTGTACACATATGGACACAAAGGAAGTCATATGTTTCATTCTCACGAGTGGCAGCACGCGCCACTCACTGGAGGAACGCGCACACAAAACGTGATCTGCAGCCTTAAACCAGAAAAGGCAACATCTGTAACAGATTAAACAGTAGGTCGGCTCCCGTCACTTGTGAATGGAAACACACAACTTGTTTCTCAACTTCCAAAGTTAAACAAGTAGAAAATGCAAAACTATCTTTCCAGCGGCAGCATTTCCATTCCAATGTGTTGCCAGGATTTAACTAAATAAAATAAATACCACACATGTGCCTTTTCAGCAACAGTTAGGTGGTTTCTATGAAGAGTCTACTTTTCCTCCAACTTCATTCTCGTGTGTCACACCCTGAGGAAAGCTGTTTGTACCGCTACGTTTTAACATGCACAAGTATTGTCCATGTTTTTAAGAATTTCACCATGAAATAGCCATCTGAATAAAGGCTTTTAAACTTTTTGCCAGAAGAGTACCTTGGACCTTTCTTTCTTTCTTTCTTTCCTTTAACTTTTGTGTTTCCTACCAAAGAGCATCTTCATCACATTTGTTTGAACTTCCGAGCACTCCGGAGCTTTTCTTTTTGTTCATCCGTGTATGGTCTGAAGTGTTGCAGTTAGTCAGAGTTTGAACTCTACAGGCTGACTGGAATCCATGACTCCTGCATCTGTAAGTATCAGGTGAACATCCTATTAAAGTTTATTATAGTATTCATACATTCATTTCCTCTCCTCCTGCATCCAGAGAAAACTGAGGTAATCCACCAAATGGGTCTGGCAATTACGCACAGTTCTGGGAGCGACCTTTGGGTGGCACTACCTCTCAGTCAATTTTTACTGCATCATCCATGCAGCTCATAGAGGGATTTTTTCCCCCAGACTAGCCTTTAAAATAAAAGACATATTTTGTTCAATTTGATTCATCTAAACGTTTTGCAGTGATACAAATCATGAGTATCAGAGGTTTTTGAAATGGTGGTTGATGTTGATTCTGAAATGGATTCATTAAACCTGTTGGCTATAAAGGTTATAGAGTCTGTTTAAGAGTTCAAGGCAAAACTGCATCAGTTTAACTTTGCCGTTCTGTATTTACCACAGTTTGCTCTTTTACACAGACAGCAAACATCAGATATATCATGTACAGTAACTGAATATACAAAGTTGCATAATCCTGTCCTATACTGTATCATTACCCTCTGCTTCAGTAACTGTGCAAACTATGTTGCAGCTCTTATCACTTAGGTAATCTTGTTAGTGTTGCTACATGTGTTTGCAAATACATGTTGAATTGAATTTAGGTTTCTTAAACGCTGAAAACACATAAAAACCAGTTTCAAACACTGATCAATCACACAAACTGACAGGCTAAATTGTTTGCTCTTCTTACTCTTCACTCCAAATTCTCACCTTTTCCTAACCTGATTTTTGACACAACACAACATGAGGGGAGCTGTAAAAATATGCACTAAATGACTTTTTAAGGCTACATAACAAAGGTTGCGAGAATCATCAATCAGTTTGTTAATGTTCAGTATAAGTTGTAGTTCTCCAAGGAAGTGGATGTGACCTGTCCTAAAAACATTTTCAGACTGTTGTATTGTAAATGTTCGCCTGGTGTTAACACATTCTTTACTGGCATGGCAAAATATTAGCAAAGCAGGTACAATGGACAATGTAAGTATAATAATTCAAAAAGTAAATGCACCAAATGGTCTGTAATTTACACATACACTATACAGCATAAATTATACAACATTATATTCTGTAACTATACTGTCAATTTAGAGATGTGCCTCCTGCTGTTGCAGAGTGGATTCATTACAGTAATGATGGTGGTGTTATCCCCATTGTTGATGAGTGGATTACTCCATTTGGACAAATATGATTTAAAATTAGAGATGCAACTATATTGATACTGATATTGGATATTGGTCCAATACTGACTCAAATAGCTGGATCGGTATAGGTGACAATGGGCCAATCTGGTATTGGATACCATTATTTTGATAAATAACAATTCAGTAAATTTATATCTATGTATTTATTTGTTACATTTTATTTTACAAAGTTAGGAAAGCAATGTTTAAATCAAGCCTGATTCTGCGTTACACATAAAGGAATGATCCCAGTCTCTTCCACACAGTTTATTAATTAAACACTGGTATTGGATCGGTAGTCAGTATCAGCCGATACCTAAAGCCTAGGTTATTGTGCTACATGGCAAAAATGAGAATTGTTATCTAAAGGGGCTCATTAATGGTAACCAATTTGATCCAAGAGTATCCTTCTTTTATTATGTTTTTTATTAGAATTTTTTTTTTAAATCCCTTTTTTATTAGATCTTTTTTTAGAAATCCTTTTTATTAGAAATCTGTTTATTTAAATTAGAAAATTTTACTTTCTAATTTGTGCATAAAATAAAATACACAGCTCAACATAATGTTGTATGGACGTCCTCCAAAGAACAATGTGCTATCCGTCCTGTTGACTACAGTCAGGAGGAACCATATATAGCCTACTGTGTGATATTGCAGGGACATCATTTATTTATTTATTTATTATAATTCGAAACGTTACAATTGAAACGTTTCCCCTTAACATTTTGGGTACTTGTATGAAACCTTATGAGGACAGTTACAAGACCATCAAGGCCGGTTAAACGACCCGTTTCCTGCGGTGTAGGGGATGGAAGTAGGTCTGTGCTGTTCGCTGGTGGACTGCGGCGGCACTGGAGGCGTCTGAGCTGGAAACCAGTGAGCTCATTCTGGCTGCATGGAGAGGAGGGCGGGGCTCCCAGCATCATCATCACCACCGGCCATCACTGCTTCATTGTACGGGGCTGCTGCTGATGCTGAGATCATAGCGGAGGGGGGCGATTTTTTTTTTTTAAATTTGTTGATTTTCACAAAAACAAAAGGAGCATGCCATGGACACGGTTTCACACATATTAGGACGCCACACGGTGAGAATGGATCACGAGGTAAGGCGATGTTGTGAGGTTGAACAACGTCTTAACTGGGAGTCAGTGGGACTAGCGGGCCTGCTGGTTGGTTGGAGTCAGGTTGATCATCTCAGCAGCGGTGCGAGATGCATATCGGATTCGTTTTTATTCCACTGCTGCTGATCCAAAACGGCAACATTAAAACAATAAATGTCATTATCGTGTACAATGACATACAATCGGGCAACTTGTCTTATTTGGGCGTGTAGCATTGGCATAGCCTGCCTGTCGGAAGTGGCACAGCCTGGCCTACACTAGCAAGCCCCTTCATAGATGACGGGGATAGAGCTTGTGTGGGATTTTCATCGGCTTACAGGGCCGTTTTACACGACGGATACTCATGCTGCATCGTCTGTCTGTGTATTCCCACGGCTGGTAGATCTTTGGTTGCTGGTTGGTTGCTTGTTGTGCAGTGAAGCTTCCAGCTGTTGATGCATGAGCCTCAGGTAAAGCCAGATGCGCATTGTGGCTTCTATCCCCCATGTATTGTGGTGTGTAGTATGTGCATTTTTCTGCTTGACAGGTCATCACATATTACTGTCCTCAAAGGATGGTGCAGTGATGTTGCAAGAGGATGCTAGTCCACAGTGGGCTGGCAGGGCCTCCAGACTGAGGCACAGGGTCTGGTTAGCGTGCATCTGCCTTAGGGTGTTACACTACACTGGCCTGATTTAACACACATCACCCCTGCTGGGAGGGCATTTGTCACTATTGTTTTAGGGTCAGCACAGATGTAGGGTAACGACTGCCCACAAGTTAATAGTTTATAGATTAAATTGCAAAGGAAGAGCAAGTCAATAGCACATATTGATGGAGCAAGTGGATAAAAGTTAGATAAATCAGTTTAAAAATGATTGGAATTTGAGCCTAGATCAGAACTGATACAATCAGGCAGTATGATTAACCTGTGGCAGTGATGTTTTTCTGCTTTTTGGTTGGATCGGCCATATTAATGAACACATTTGTTAAAGTTTGATTATATTTAGGAACATCAGATTTATCTTGAAGTGTTTATCTGTGATATTCAGCCAGCTGAGCAGAGGTGACAATGATATTCATTTCCGTATCTAACTGCCATCAAGTTGCATTATATTGTCATATTACTTAATAGATAAAGCCTCCACATGTTACTGTTAATCTAACATCATTGGAAAATCTCACTCATGTAATCAGTTGTCACATGAAGCATTAAGTTGGATTGCAGCTGTACTACCCAACAACTTAATACGTAAATTTGACTTTTAATGAAGGTCAAAATGTGAAACTTACTGTACAGGACTAAAAGATCACAACACTGGATTGGCATCGGAGATTCAGGTTACATAAACAGTGATGTAAACACAACACTGATGAACAGTATTTGGTAATAGCAACTAATGCTGTGAATTTTCATTATATTTTATGTTTACTTTACAAACACCAATTAAATTAATAATCTGAGACATGCAAACCATGGAGCAGATGTGAACCATTTTGATGCACAGAGCTCTACTAATGCTGCACTATTTCCAGCATTAGTGGAGCTCTGTTCATACACTGGGTTGGTATTTTGACCTTAGCCAGATAGATTAGAAGTCATTTTTTGGCCTGAACTAAGAAGCAGACAAAATGCAATCCAAAAAACAAACAGGAGAGTGGTGCTTGACTCCATTGAACCAACTTACATCATAACCACATCCTACCCCGATTGAACTTAAGTTGCTCATTGACATTGGGGCCACGCTGGCATCAGTCTGACTAACTTTTGCTGACTTGATTGCATAACCCGGATTAGCAAAAAGAAAATAGCGTAGAAATGTAAGAGACAGAAATGTAAGATAGATTAAGCCAAAAGTGCCTGTTGGTTGAGTGGATACAAATACATGGACATGAAATCACTAAAGAGATCTGTCTGTCTGTGTCTGGTGTTGGGCTAAGTTCGGATCCCTAAACACGAGAACGGGCAATTGTAGATGGCACCCTCTTTGTATTTTATCATTACACTGTACACTTTTTGGTAAAACTTTATTTCAATAGTTGGTTTAGATATTCTTGACTTTGCAATTTGCAACAGTGATGGGTGATCTGTGAGATTGTATCAGAAACTAAACAAGCAACAATATTGATGTAAATTATAATTTCCTTGTGGGCCTACTACAGTATGATACAGTATAATTCATCATTAAATATAGCTCTGTATGCATGCATCACATAGAGTCTTGCAAATACAGTGGGTTTCATTATCCAAATACAATATGCAATATCTATACAAAATTTAATATCTAAAATGCATCAGTCACAACCAGATTACATATTTGGAGATGTTCAGCCTTTGGGCATGTAATTCTTATTTAATTTGACCCAGCAAAATCAAACCCTCACTTTTGTAAACAGTTTTCACAGCCAAATTTACTGTACATTCATTGTGAATAGTCTTTTGTAACCTAGTTCACAATCATGCAAGGGACTTATTGTTAAGTGTTAGTGTATTTGTGTGCTTGAACACGATCTTGTCAGCATTTGCTGTCAATGTACTGTATGGAAGATTTACCAGCCGCTGTATTTTTTAATTGTTTTTTTTCCTGCCAAATAATTTTCAACAAAATATGATCTACTGCTTCGCTACAGAGCTGCGTGTACAGTCCTGGAGGGCTAATAGAAACTCCAAATATGAACCCCCAAAAGCAGCCAAATCTTATTTTATTCCCTAAATGTATGGTTTGTATAGTGGTTTGACTGGATAGTGGATGACAGATGTTAGGTCCTGATATAGAAAATGTTGGCTCCATATTGAAATATTTATTTTGGAAATGGGAAAAACTACAGAAATCAATAGCCTCCTTAGCTCCACCTCCTGTTTATGAGCAGAGATAAAGATGGCCACTTCCAGTATGTCTAATGTCAGCTCTTTTGTGAGCCCACATTTTTGTACCATGAATGACACAGTAGCTGGCTTTTCATTTCTTTTATGGCATATGAAATTGAATGGCAATGAATGAGCCACATTTGGCTAAACTGATGTGAAATATTGTTAAATGCAGCCTTGGCATTTATCACAACTTATCATTAAATAGATTGAAAATCTTATAAAAAAGAGCAAAAATATGTCCTGAAAGCTCATCAACCACTGATAATTTCTACATAGCTTTTACCATAAGGACAGTACTGTCAGACTAAAGCAGCAGTAAGGCTTTTGTTTCTGTTGGTATCCTGGTGGACTGTCTGGAAAATCCAGCGCTAACACCCAAATTTGATGTCTGAGGAGCCAAAAGTGGGTCATGGTGCCAATGTGCTTCATGTTGTAGTATTCAATGCACACAAGCTCACATCGATACACGAACACTGTGGGACACGTACACACGCTCACAGTCAAAGTACAGAGAGAAAATGGGCCATTCTGCTCACCGGAGTCTGTCTGCTTTATCTCTTTCCTCACTGTTTGTTGAGCTTCTCTCCCAGTCTGTTCAGATATAGGCAGATATACTATATACCTTTTTCTCCTAACAGATTCTCTGAGCATGCATGGTCTCTTTTTCACCACCTACCATCAGTACCTCCTATCATACAGATACTCACATTCACCCTGAGTGGGTGCCCTCATTCTGTGCAACTATAGTGTTCTGCTGTTCGATGCTAAGCATCTCCATTTGAACATTTTGTTTTCTAATGCTTTGAATGCCCTGACAGTGTAATGGGAAAAGTGCAGCTCACAGTCAATAAAACCAAGAGAATTATCGCCTGACTCTGCAGCTCCACAGTGGCTTCAAAATCCAGTGTTTCCCCTATAATTGTACAGGCCTGGCGGGCCTCCAGGACAAGAGAACCCCCGCCAGGCCAAAAAAAATCTTTTTTTTAATGCCAAAAATAACGCCAAATATCCATTCATTTGGAAATCAATAGCATTTGGGAGCCTCTGTGCAGTGCCGTTCAGCAATGTGAGTCAACCTCTGTGTTGTTGCCTGGGAAACTCTTGGTAGCGTAACTCCTTTAAGGAATAAAGCAGTGTGTAATGTGTGTGTGTAGTGAGTGAGTGGTTGAGCAAGCTGCAGAAAAGTGACGGTGAACGTGAGCAGAGCAAAGGAAAAGGTTAGCAGTAAATTGTCAGTCTGGCAGTAAATGTACAGTGTTTCAATTAATTAAAGCTGCAGCTTCTCAAGACAAAGAAAAGTCTCGTCTTTTGTTTCCCTAACTGATGGAAAAGTGAAGGGGGTTAGCCCCAAAGTTAGCCACAATGGGTTAGCCTAACCTGACCAGGCTCACTTAAGGTGGATTGACCTTTAAGGTGGACCAGCTGTTCTCATTTTAGTGTCAGTCTCAGCCACCCCTAAACAGAGAATGGAGAAATGTGTTGCTGCTGAGTCTCTCCCAAGTTTTGCTCAGCGCACAACCCCCACCCATCCCCCCACCCCAGGCAACCACCGCTACCACCACCCCAAAGTAGTCGACCCAGGGGAAGCACTGATATCAATGTTTTGGTTTTAAATTTATTGTACAGTTCGGTTTCAGTGCTCTAATCAAGCTTGTCTACAGGTGTAGTAGGCAGCTGTTTTATTGAAAAAGCCAATACCTGCCCAGCACCAAATGGCAGATAACGTAGAAGGAAAGTCGAACATGTTGCAGAGAAGACCTAAATGTTTTTGGTCAGGAGTAATGTAGACTAAATCAGTGCTAAAAGGTGAATATTGGACTTATATTTGTCAGGTGGCTACAAACATGACTCCAAATGGATACTAAAATTGCTCAGCAACTAGCTGGTGAACATTTATCTGCTAAAGAGACAGATATTTTTCTCAAGAGTGGGTGTAAACCAAAACAGAGCTAAAAGGTGAATGAATGTTGGACTTACATTTGTCAGGCGGACAGAAACACAACTTCAAATGAATGCTAACGTTGTCCTTCGTTTGCTGGATGTGAAAGTAGGCTGTTTGCCTTGCATCTTTCAATATATCAGCTTTGTAAGGGGATATGTCAATGTTGTGTTTACAGCTTGTCCCCCTGCCCCTAAGTCAAACAATGAATGTAGAAACCGTGGTTGTATAACTGCAGGTATATGTCGTTGGCCACCATAGCTTTGCTCACATCATGCACACATTGTAGAGGTTATGACAGAACAAATCCTGTGTTTAGATCTTAATAGTTATAACACCTTTGACTGAGTGAAGGAATCACTTGCAAGGTAATGAATGCATTTTGTGGCACAACTCTCCACTTTATGGTAATTTAAATAATAATTTATGGCATGACAGTGTGATGGATCTGTGAACTGCTTGACCTACTTGCTAGTTCTTAAAGGAATACCATAAACAGCTTTTATAAGATCCAGTCCTTTAAACCCTTTCTGGCATGACAGTAGCAATTTCATTAACTTGTTTGAGTCTCTTGAGATTTCCTGGGAGTCCCTATAAAATGGTTCTCAGTTTTGTCAGATGGTGACATTTCATGTCGGAGGAGGTACCACACACTGTAACAGCAGCTACCAGGAGTGTTGTGTAAGGTGCTGATACATTTTTATTCTATTTTATAGTTTTTTAGGCTCCCATTGAGGTTGTTTTGCTTAAGAGAGATGTCGGTGGTTAGTGTTGTTTTAACTAGCTCTAAAATGCCATTGTGTTTTCACGCTTCAAGTTAGGATTATAGCATTTTTCTCAAACAAATTTGCATCTTTGCAATCAGTAATTCACACTCATGTTTGATACACTCAGAGTTTATGTTTTGCTGTTAAGGGATTGAAATCAGTCTGCAAAGTTGATAAGGAGTTCTTAGTTTTTCTTCTTGTCTTCTGCAAGCATTGAATTCGTCATTGTTTTCCTCACATTATATGAGGATTTCCTCACCTCTATTTACAGCAGTACATGGAACAGCTTGCAACCAATATTTCAAAACTATATAAGAAGATGCTATATGTATGTTTTATGCATAAGGACCATGCTGTCTGTGGGATGAGTTTGCAGTGTCATGAAGATGCCTCTAAGGTTGATCGCCCTCAGTTTGAGGTTGGTTAAATAGTGTGTTACCTGCTGTGTAATGAACTAGTTGCCTTGAAGGAGCAGTTGCTGAGAAAACTCTTCAAACAAGAGAAATTTGCTGCTATAACTTCCTGTGTTCAAATATTAAAGCTGTTCCCATGCCGTGTGAAAAGAGGAGAGTGCTGAGTAAGAATATTGCGTGGATACTCCAAGAGGAAATAGAAATCACAGGAGATGTGAGAGTCAAGAGGGATTCCTGCTATTTGTTCATCTCAGCAGCAAGGCTACAACACGGTAAAATTAACCTTAATCCTAACCCTGAAATCATTTATGTTTCCACAGATGCATTTAAAAATAGAAATGGAAGTCAAAATAGGTTAGACAGTTGAGCCTACATCCGGTGCATGGCCCAGTATTACCCATCATGCATGCCTGTGGGTGTGTTGTGTTCATTCGACTAGCCAGTGGATTATTTCCTAGTAGAGTCTGAAAATGGAATATGACAGTAATCAGATTGCTTTGGACACACAGCAAACTCATATTTAGTCTAACCCTTCAGAGCAGTATCTGGCTGCTGTGGATGGTTTGTAGGTTAATACAGTATTAACAGCCACGGTGAGTTGTGGTCGGCTTTGCATGAAGGTGGTTCATTCAGCTGGGCCAAGATGTTGATGAATCATCATGATGGCCACTGTAATGTTTTTGTTTTTTCCTTGTCAGTACTGCTTTTTGTACATATTGTTGCTTATCTTGACCAAAAATGAAAATACAATAATAACCGAATATAATGTACCACTCTCTAATATGGGACCTTTAATAATGGGTTTATAAGCTGTAACTAATGGCTTTATCAATGGTAAATAAATCATTCATTAAAACTTTTTAGATGTTGATGATACATTTACTGTATAAGCCATTAATAAGAATAAATTTTGGGTTGTCAGGTTGTGAAAAAATTCCTTTGTTTGACCATTTACGACCAACTTATTCATCAGTTGTTAATCGATTACCAACCAATTTATAACAGCATTATTATCATATAGAAAGTATAAACACCAGCCAAAGGGATTTCTCACAACCTGACAACCTAAAATATATGTTTATTAAGGGTTTATAACTGATGTGTAAAGCATTTGTAGATTATTTATTAACCATTTAAAAAAGTTACAACTTTTAAACTCTTTATAAATGGTGCCCTGTTAGAACATGGTACCAATATAATGATTAATAACAATAATCAATGTATTTTTAAAAAAGTTCAAGTTATAAGATCTAAAACATTGTCTAAACTGAATCATGGTACTACATCACACTGCACAAATGACTGGGACAGTAGCTGACATAACCAGCCTGTATGAGAGAGAGTTGGGAAGTATGTAGTGTTACAAACCTCAACAAGGCCTGTTGAGGTCTGCTAAAATGTTTTGGGTAGGACGAAAAAGCTCAGTTCTCCGTCCATCATCTGCTAAGAATAGCACACTAAAAAGGCAGTTATTAGGTAAACCTACCCTTTATGCAGAGGAATCTGCTGCTGTAGCTGTGTCTGTTAAAATATTAAACCAACTCTACATGCACAGCCTGTCAGGTAAAGAAGGGAGTGCTGAGTAAGGATAACAGCCTGTCTGGGAGGAGATATCCCGGTCCAGTATCCTGCGACCAAGAGTGGTGTAATGTTACGGTGCAAAACAAAGTACAAATAAATTATGCCATGATTTTTCCCTTTGCAAGTGGAGATAGATACCCCTTTCCTGAGACTTGAGTATCCTTCCTAGAGTTTCCTGTATTCCCTTACCCCAATTACAGATCAGATCTACTGCAGCATCGGGAAAAATATTAAGCGTAAAGTTTCAGGCAATCTAATGCAGGCAACTGTGTCATTGATTATTTTTATGAGGGCGATTCAAACTAATTCTTGAGCTGAATTTCATTATATTTCTGTCCCACTATACTGTATAATCCTATACTATCTAATCATTTCCTTGCACTAGATAGATTTTCTACTCAGTTTGATCATGATTTTGACTTCAGGCTCACTGTGAGTTCAGAGAAAAGTCTCAGAGCAGTGTGGTGCCATTAACAGTATACCAAGATTGTAAATCTCACATCAAGGCACAAATTTATATTGGGAAAGTTGGTTCAACATGTTCTTGCAAACATGTTTGATAAGGCTCCCTTAATTTTGTTTTTGTGATTAGAAATGTACTGAGTCAGGACATACCATCCCATTCTTGTCATTACTCTCTTGTGGACAAACTGTAGAATGGTGACACTGTTTCAAAATATGTATTACATAACATGTACTTCAATTTCTTGTCATTTATTGGCTGACATATACACCGATACCAGTATATCTGCAATAAGCTAATATTGGCTTTAGTGTGCACAGTCGGTGATTGATTGACGTCTCCCTCACTTTCCTGTTAACTTGGTTGTACCTGTTCAAGTCGGACAATTACAGTTACGCATTTATCCTAATTATTAGAACACAAAGTACGTCAGTGTCCCGTAATTCCCAGTGTAGCTCCGCTCACCTTCAACCTGAGCGGAGGTCCAATCAGACACAATAATTGTGTGGGTGTTCAGGACCTTTTACATGGCAAACATCCAAAAACTAACCTACTCTACTCTACTTTGTCTGACTTCTGGATTTGTTAACATTCTCTATACTTACATAAGCTGTGTAAATGTACATTTTGTACAGATACTTTATCTGCTCCTCCACTAGCCCTACATAGATAGATACACTGGAGTAAACAGGACCTAAAAATGTAGGTCAAGAGACCCAGGCAAGGTTAGGGTTAGATGGGAAAACAACCTTTTTCCTTTTACAAAATATGCCTTTTTCACAGCTGCCATTTTAACTTATTAGGAAAAGCACAGGTGTTACTAGTAACAGTAACGATGGCTCTGTTCTATACAAGTGTCATGAGCCAGCATGCACAATACAATGTAGCCATCATTAATTTTAATATTTACACATGATTTTCATTCTATGACATGTCAAAATGTCTTAAGCGAAAAAGGCTTATGTGATATATGTTAGGTCTGAAACAGCTGGTTAATAAATCTTTTAGTCAACAGAAAATAAATGAATGACAATTTTATAGACTGTAATTGTTTATTAAGGACAAATGCCAAAACATTTGCTGGCAGCAACTGCTTGAGCTGCAAAAATTTCTGTTTTAACATTGTACATTTAATATCTTTTGAGTTTTTTGAGAAAATATTCAAAAACATATATCCCTCCCCTTCTAAATTAATCATGTTTTTGTATGAAAATGGAAAAAAGCATTATAATGGGGACTACTGGGTGCCCTTTACACAGTGACATTAGGTAACAAACACAAAGTCAAAGAAACTGAAGTTCCCTCTGCAAAACATCTCATATTCATCATTAATTATTGATTACAAGTTAACTCTGGGCGAGCCCTGGTAACCTACTGGTTAAGACGCACGCCACATAATTGCAACATCCACAGTCAAACTCCAGCAGCAGACCTTTGTCACATGTCAACTCCATCTCTCTCCTCTTCGTTTCCTGTCAACTCTCTTCACTGTCTATGATAAAGGCATAAAAATGCCCTAAAAATATATATTAAAAAAAATTTAAAAAGAAAATGTCACTTAGCCCTTTTTTCAGTGCGATGTGCTGACTACACAGTACTTCATGTACAGCTACTGATCTAGGCAGTGGTTTTCATGAGTGTTTCCTTGGACAACATCCATAAGTGATACTTAAAAAGAGCAGCAGCACTTTTAAAAGGCCCCATAACACTGCAGAGTGAAAATCCCACGTGGACTAAACGTGATAATGACAACTGCTTCATCTCTAATCTGCATCTCAAAATCTTTTAAGCGATGTTATGTCATCGCTCCTCAGATTATGACGGACACCATGCAACTCATCCTGAGTCATCATGGTGTGTGCACATGCACTGACATGCATTTTCACTTTTGCGGGTACACTAGTTACTCAAAAGTGTACAATAATGAAAATAAACATACATGAGACACTGCTAAAAGATCCCTTAAAAGAAGCAATTTAGCAACCTTTTGGAAAAACACTAGATATTATAATAGATTAGCATGCACATAATTTCTGTATCATTTCATAACATCAGATTTTCAATATAGCAATAACATAAAAATAACTTTTAGATTTAGAGTTAATAAATCTAAATAACATAATTTTCAAATTGAAATATAGGACACATTATGCAGACAATCAAATAAGCATCTGCAATTAATAAGCACACAATGTGTTTGTCTGTAGATTCTTCAAATACTCCTAAAAAAGTGTTTCAAGTGGTTGAATGTAGACAGTTGTACCACAGGTTAAGTCAAGATATGACCTTTAGACAGTCTGCCAGCACTTCACAGCATCACAGTCATTATGTGAATTTAATCAATTGACTGACCCTAATCACAGCTTAATACATAATGTGTCATGAGCAAAAAGTGCGGTGTGCAAGTGTCATATTCACAGTCTTACAGTGATTTTTTTAAGTGGTATGATGTGTAGTAATTATTTTTTTACGTGTTCCATAATTTATTAGTAGTTTCTCAGGACATTTCTTGGAAAGACCTATGCAATTTGGTAAGGGAAAATGTGATGTTTGAGACAGTACACTTAGTAAGTAGCCACATATTTATTTGACTTTTCAAGAAATAATCAGGAATTCATTATATCATATAGTTTCATAGCTGGGTAGAGTTTATAAGCAGTTTTTGATTTCCAGAGGATTTTCTTTGAAAGAAATCATAATGACCAGATCCTATGCACCCCCCAAATAGGTACTACAGGGTATTATTTTTTAATTATTTTTTTTAGGAAATCATTAGAAAACTATGGGACATGTAAAATAAAGAGTTACTGTGACCAGATTTTTATTGTTTATAAGTTGAAAATTGTTCCATAATATTTGTTCTGTAAATCTGTTAACAGATCAGGAGAGGAGCCACAACTTATAATCGATAGATGATTAGAATCTATGTCGATAATATGTGCTGATTGGTACCACCGGAAGTGGTAAAACCTAATTTTGATGTCAAGTGTCAGTAGAGATTGACTTGTCATTTTGTAACTAATCAATACTGCATAGTCACATTGTGTCTAACTACATTAGGTTAGCCAACCAGTAACCAAAGGATTTCTGGTCTGATCCATAACACTGATAACAAAGTGTTCCAACTGCAGGCTGGCTAATTGTTAATCTGTAGTGACATCCATTTCGCTGCAAAGTGCCCTTGAGCGAGGCACTAACTAAAGCCTTGTTTGCAGCCAATTCACCAATTGTACATTAGCTGTAAGCTAGCTAGCAACAGACACAGCGACTGTGCCAGTGTGTTTGTGTTCAGCTCAGCCTCTGACTGAACTCTGGTTCTTTATGTTTTTTCCTCGAGTCTCTTTCCTGTATCCTCTAGTCTCTGTACATTTCTGAAGCAGATTCTTAAAGTCCCGGCATTGACAGATTTTTCACTCAAGTTGAAACATGTTCAATTCGCAACGCTTTTGTGTCTGATCACCTCTTTCCATTAACTTTGTATGATAAAATTCACTTTTGCGTTCAGTCTGAGCACAAAGTTATAACCCACTATGACAGATCCTGCAGTCTTGACATCACAAAAGAAAAACATACACTGCATATAGGGACTGCTGTATTTGTAGGTAAGGAGGGATATGGAAAACAGACAAACTTCAGTTGCCTGTGAGACAACAACAAAATGTATGTTATGTGAATTCCCGTGGCACACATACCACAGAAACCTTTCCTTTTCTGCCCGTATTGCAGTTTAAACTCAGCTTTGACCTTCTTTATAACTGTTGAAGTATATAAGAGTTGCCACTTCTCAAGTCATCCTGCTCACACACACATACACATCGAAGCGCAAGCTAGTCTGCACATAAATCAAGTCTTAATTATGTCACCTCTGAACTGCTCTCTCTGTACTATGTCTACTATGTCTCAGTCTGTTTGTTTTTTCTCTTCTCCTTGACCCCCCAAGCCCCTTTGTCTAATAGGAGAATGAGGAAGAGGAGGAACTGGAAACGTTGGGAGCGCCTTGGAAAGTTTCTGTGAAGTCTCAATGAAAGCATTAGAAGAGCCTCTCTAGTATTTGACTAAATGGCGAAGAAAGGGCGTCCGAAGGGCGAGAAGCCCGAAGCGCTCATCTCTGCCCTGCAGGCAGCCAACGAAGATCTCAGGTCCAAGCTGACTGACATTCAGATAGAGCTACACCAAGAAAAATGCAAGGTACAATATCCAAAGGCAGAAGTTTTTGAGATCATATTATTGCTCATTTTCAATGTATACTTAGTAGATTTAAACCTTACTTTCACAAAGTATTAAGTCATTTTGGCTTCTTAATTTTTTCAATGCCAGTCTGTAAGTTAAGGTCCCAAAACTATGAAATTTTAAATGGAAGCTTTACAGCAACCTTTGGACTCAACCAGTTGCACACATCTAAACACCGTCTCAAAGGTACAAGTACATCTTGTGACATGATACCCTAAATAACATATTTACCTAGATTTTCTGCTTGTGTTCAGTTAATGGTAAAGCGCTGTACATGCTACTGGTGAAAAATTGTTCTCTGTGTATTTCTACACTATAACATATTACCACATGGGTTAATGCACAGCTTACATCATAAGGCCTTGTAATGAAGCCATTGTAATGATGTCTTGTTGCAATGCACTTGTTAATATACATCTTTATGCCCTCTGCAGTTGGCTGATCAGGTTAAATATTAATGTTGACAGTACATGTTGTACAGAACAGCATGTTTTACTTAAGTAAGCTTTGTCTTACATGTACACATTTTCACACTTCTTCCATGCATTTTCAACTCTCTTTCAATCTTCTTACATGAGATCATCATAATTGTGATTTTATTAATGAACGATACAATGTGGGAGAAATGTCATTCCGATCCCCAAGGGAAACCCAACTAAAGTAAAAATAGAGGTAAACCAGAGTCAATTGAAAAGTACTGACTGACATCTCCTTGGAGTACAGTAATAGGTATGTTAGATGTGTAAAATAACCTCATTCCTCTCTCCTCTCTCCTCTTTCTCTGTTGAACAAGGTGAGCAAGCTGGAACGGGACAAGGTGCAGGAGGTAAAGCGAGTGCGAGAGCAGGAGCAGCACCGTCACACTGCCATGTTAACAGAGCAGCGGGCCAAGTGGCACGAGGAAAAGCAAAAGGAGCTCCAGGCTCTCAGGGAAAACCTGACACGGCAGCATGAGCAGGAGCTGGCTCGCCATGCCAAAATCAAAGACCAGGAGAACCAGAGGCTCAAGGCCGCTTTGAACGCCATGCGTGATGGCAGTGGGGAGAAGGTGAGGTTAAGCCAGGAGAGTGAAGCCAGTGTTTAATTTGAGACAGGGACAGAGGAGCTTGGCACAGGACAGGTTATTTTACAATTCTGCCAAGCAACATTAACACCCTTCCTCTTTCTCACCCTGATTCTTCAGGTGCGCACAGCACTGACCCTGGAAGCCAAGGAGGAGGCACGTCGCTTCTTTGACCAGGAGAGAGTGAAGCTCCTGCAGGAGATAGTAGAGCTGAAGTCCTCTAAGAAGCAGACCGATGAGGCTCTCAGTAACATGATCCAGGCTGACAAGATGAAAGCTGGCGACCTGCGAGTGGAGCACCAGCAGCACCAGGAGCAGATCTCCAAGATCAAGTGGGACTGTGAGAGGGACATCCGCAGACTGGTACACACGAAATACTTAACAAATGATTTATACTGGATATGATGAGTTGCCCCTGTTAATGGTACATCGGATACGTACACAGCGTGGGAATTGGGATGGAGCACAGTGTGGTAGATTTTATACCACCTACATTTCTGTTACATATAAACTGTGTGCAAGTTTGTTGTAGAGCTACAGGGCAACCTGGCCAACCTTTTTGTGGCTTTTGAAGTATAATTTCAAAGCTTGGGTTTCTATGTAAAAGGTTTTAAAAAAATAAGGATGCAAATACCCATATAAAAGTAGGGGTCTGCTGCACAGAGATTTATGAGGTGTAGGTGGCTACATGTGTGGAATTTAGGGCTACAACTATTGATTAATTTTTTTTCTTGCAGTCAAATTAATTCATTGAATACTTTTTACAATAAAAATCAATTAATCTTTAAGTCCATAACATGTATAAAAATAACATTTCAATTGCTTATTTTGACTGGCAAACAATCAAAAAAAATCCCAAAGGTATTTGATTTACAATAATGTAAAGTCAAGAAAGGACGCAAATTGTCACATTTGAGAAGCTGGAAACAGAGAATATTCGATATTTTTTATGTCAGTTTATTCTCAAAACAATAACTGTCCTTGTCTTTGTACTTTTGATGGTTACTTTTGAAAGTCCGCTACAGCAGAGTGGCATTGGCAATTAAAGTACCGACCCTGGAATAAAGGCAAGTGATGTATCAGCAATTTCTTTACTATGTCTATTTCCTTCTCCTTCACTAGGTGGATGAAATCAAATCTAAAGACCGCACCATCTTTGCTCTGGAGAAGGAACTGGAGTCAACAGCAGGTTTCCTACAGAAGCTGCAGCTTCAGAAAGACGCCTTGGATGAACAACTATTCCTTGTCAAGGAGGCCGAGTGCGGCCTGGGAAGCCCGAAAAGAGAGATTCCAGGCCGAGCTGGAGATGGAGCAGAGCACTGTGGCAGCCCGGTAAGTGATATGGATAGCAAGGAGAAGTTTTATGCTCTGGTCATTCATATCAAACATTAATATCAACCTATTCACATGAGAGAAACTTCCTCTTTGATTTGGGCCTTGTATACCACTACATAATTAAAGTGCCAATATGCCAGGTTTGGTTTCAAGGACAAGATGTTTCTTCTCACAGACAAGGCTTATATTTAGAAAATCATCATGCCATGTACATTCTGGTATTACAGTCAAATAATCTAAAGTTCTGTTTTCTATGACATTCTTTAAATAATAATTTATTGTTTTTCGTTTGTGTGTGTCAGGACCTGAGGAGAAACCAGAGGCGCATTGCTGAACTCAACTCAACTATACGTAAATTGGAGGACCGCAATTCGCTGCTGGTCGATGAGAGGAATGAATTGGTATGATCAAATACTTCATTTAAAAGTGAAAGTCCTCCTTCTCTCTCTTCCTTCTGTCACTTACCTTCATCTTTCTACCTTTCCTTCTTCAGATCTTCCAGCTTCTGTCTCTTGCTGTCCACCTTCCTCATGTCAGTCGCAATTTAATGTATCCTTGTGTCCCTTTCTCCCACCAGCTGAAGCGAGTTCGAGAGTCGGAGAAGCAGTGCAAGCCCCTGCTGGACAAGAACAAGCTGCTGAGTAAGAGGAATGATGATTTGACCCAGACTATCCAGAAGCTGGAAGATAAACTCAAGAGCCTGGCCAAGGAGAACCTTGAGATGGTCAGCATCATATGTACAGTACATTTAGTATTTTTTAGGTAAGAGGGTAAGCAGGTGTTGTGATCTTAAAGGACTTTTGTCTTTCTGTTATGTGGCTGCAGAGGGAGAAAATCAGTTCCCATCCTCCACTAAAGAAGCTGAAGTCTCTGAATGACTTGGACCAAGCCCATGATGACCAGGAAATAGCCTTTCTCAAGCTTCAAGTCCTGGAACAACAAAGCATGATTGACGAACTGACAAGAGTATGTTTTTTTTTCTACATCTCAAGGATGAAAATTTGCATCTGTGTTTGAGGTTTCTTTTGATGTTTTCAGTAATCTGCAGAGTAGGCAGTTGAGGGTCATTAGGGTCAATCCTCAGCTCATGTGGACACCAGATGTCCTTTTACCCTTATTATGAAGAGGCAGCAAACATACACAGTATACAATGTATGAGACACCTCCTTTTTACATGTTTTGTATAAGATTTTCAGATCATTAACGTCTTCAAATTGTTCATCACTTATAAAATCATTGCTTATCTGGGTTATATTTAAATAGCAGCTATAATGCTGTGGTCACCTGTATACTGTTGTCTTTTAAGAACAACCTGACATATAGATTACCATCAGTATTGCTGCATAAATTAAATGTACTCATAACCAGGTCATCTGTGCAGCTTATTTTACAAATACAATAAAGTAATAACCTTAATGATCAGACCACAGATCCTGAGCTGAGGCTTGCTAACCACATTATCACCATTCAACTACTTTATTCTCTGGCTGCTGTGATAACCAGAGAATAAATTTGTGATCACTGGAAAGGAATGAAAATGATGCAAGGATGGAGCAGGATGAAGAAATAACGCATCATACTGCATGTCACACTTTTCAAATAAAAGTGACCACAAGTCAGGATCAGTGAATCATGTGCTTGATAAATAATCATTCAATATGATGTATTCAAGTAGATATCCCATGTTAAACTCTTTACTTAAACATAAAAATACTCTGTTCCTAAAATAACTTAATTCCATCAACATGATAACTGCTGTCTTCTTGTTAGAATCATAGCTTGTTTCAGTGTTATGAATAAATTGATTCCTTGGTTTGTTTTTTTTCTTCAAATTTAATTTTAAAAGAGAAAAAAAGTAGGATATGTGTAATAGTACAGTGGTGTGTTAACTATTTTTCTTTCCGTTTGTCTGTTTTTCCAGGACCGAGAGAAACTACTAAGAAAGAAAAGGCATAAAAGAAGTTCCAGGCCAATAAAGGTAGAAAGAATCGAATTTGTGGCTATTTATGTTTAAGTTCACATAGTTTTGTTTCCAGTATATAAAAGCAATAGGCAGATGGAGTATTCTTTGAAAACAAGACAAAATCTTGCAACACTTGCAAAGTGGTACTTAGTGTTTATTAAAAAAATCCAATATTTATCAAAAAGGCTTACCATTTCTACATTAATGGCTTTGTATGTAGTTAAGCAAGTCACTGAGTCTTGAGGAAGTAGAATCCCTTGAAAGTCTAAAAAACTTAACTCTTTACAGTTTAAACCAATTTCAAACTACCACTCACATGTTGCCGATGGTAATGATAATGCCACAAAAGGTGTATTCTGCTATGTACAACAATATAAAAATAAAATTATCTGGGAAACCCAACATTGCAGACCAAAAGTTGTCACTTTAAACTGAGATGTTATCAGCCAGGCATAAAAATCCTCGGACACTGACCATCAGTGGTTGTTAGATCTGTACATCTTTCAACTTTTTTCTCTGCAGAGGCACATCGTAGTAGACACCTTCTTTGGGTATGATGAAGAATCTATGGACTCCGAAACATCCTCAGTGGCTTCATTCCGGATGGACAGGACCCCTGCTACTCCTGATGAAGACCTGGATGAGGTGAGAAGTTGCCTTGTAATCATCGTATCACGAAGAACGTTTACCTTCCATTCTTTAGTGTATCACTGTCACCACATTTACATTCACATCAATATCCTGAAATTATTCTATGTCAGACTATCTGTTTTAACTCCTCGACTTCCAGCATTGCCACCAAATCCATTCAGTTGCATCTAAATAGGGATATCAGTCCAATGCAACCACAGACTTTAACCTCTAATATGTTTGTGTCAAACAAGGGTCTAGCCAATGAGGAGTCTGAGCTGCGTTTCCGTCAGCTGACCAGGGAGTATCAGGCCTTACAGCGAGCCTATGCCCTGCTGCAGGAACAGAAAGGAGGCATACTGGACGCTGAGATGGAAGCCAAGGTACATATACACAGTGAGAAAATCACTTTCATTTTGGGTTTAAATAAATATAAATAATAATAAATAAAATACCCTTGTCAATAAGGCGTTTTGATCACCATCCAGTGAAAACAAACATCCAAAAAGTCCTGTAATTTCCCTCATTAGTTATGTCTGAGGTAGGTTGAAGTAGGGTCATTGTACAGACATTTGAGACTTCGTGTCAAATGGTTGTGGGAATTGAGTTACACATAATTTGATTATCTCTAGATTGAAATTATATCCTAACACATGATTTTGAAAACAGCTTTATTATATAAGACTGGTCATTTCAGGACCATGTTTCATCTGTACTGCTCAGTATAACATTAAAGAGTAAGCAATAGACAAAAAACAAAAGCCAGCTTGGATTTCAATACAGTAGGTTGCCCTCTAGTGTAGTGGTCCTTAACATCTTTTGAGTACTGGACCACTTGTAATGAGCTGACATGCTTCAAGAACCCTTTCCTGAGAGAAACTATTGGCAACTCCCCCAGCTGCACACTTGTGACTCTTACAAAGCCACATTCAGATGAAGCCAGTTGTGGTTCTTCAGTTTTCCTGCTCAGAGATGAATTACAACTATTTCCTTGATAATTTGCTCATTTATAAAATATTTTAAGCGGTTTTCTTTCTAGGTGTGAATATTTAATTCTAATGTGACATAGAGAAAGAAAGAAGCGGTTCAGTAACAGGGATATTTGCAGCCCAAATGCAAATACGTAATGTAGGCCAGGTAATGGACCATGTTTTACAAGGACACAAAGCTTCATTTAAGGCTTCAGGGGTTTTTTTTCTTTTGACTTTTGGACATAACTATATTGTGTATTGGGCTGAGAGTACTGACACCACTTTTGATGGTGCACAGCAGTTGCACCAGTGTTACAGTGACAAAAGAATGAAGCTGACGTGCTTTCGTGACACAGTGACAGATCAAAAATGACTGAATCGCTGTTTTGCTATGTTTCAGGCGCAGGAGCAGCTCCAAGCAGACATTCTCAGGTATAAGGCCAAAATAGAGGACTTGGAGAAGGAACTGACCCTGAAGGGACAGGTAGGACATACGCACACACATAAATGAAGCCACATGCATGTATGCATGGGTGTGGATGGACATGAAATATGCTGTATATGCTGTTTTTCATTTTAAGAAGCCTATCGATTACACACAAAAATACAACAAAAAATAAATTAAAAGATATCCAGTGAATATCTTAATTCTTGAACCAATAACTTAACTCTATCTACATCTTAGGATCTTAACAGGGGATATCTCTTGAGACAAGATAAAGCAAATTATATTTTGTCTTTGTTAAAATAGCTGTGATTTAAAGCATCAACTGCCTCTTTTCTCCATCAGGACTCCAAATGGGTGGAGGAGAAGCAACTCTTCTTACGAAGGAATCAGGAGCTATTAGAGAAGGTTGCGCTTTTAAAACTTTCATCCAAGGTATCTGAATAAATTTGTGATCAAGTACTTCTTCCTATCTTCTTATTAATTCTTTCTGATGTCCAGGTGGAAAAGATGGACTCAGAGTGCAGTCGGCTGCAGCAAGAACTCCAAGACTCCAAAGACCAGAATGAGCTGTTAGAGTTCAGGATACTGGAGTTAGAGGTGAGGCACAAAGATACACAAGCTTGACAAATGTTCCTGTGAGATGAGTCCAAAGCTCTTCCAAAATGTTTGTAATCTAATAAATGTGTCTTGTGAGGCAAACTGATCAGGCTGTAAGATCAAATATCATTTTACTAGCCGGGTTACTGGTCCAACAGTGTGAACCATTTTATTGGTGTTTTACTGAAATCCAGAAAAACATTTTAGTATGCTGAGAACACATCCTGACATCATTTTACAGGGACTCTGTTAGGTTACAAAACCAATGTTAGTCTTTCCAAAAGCTCCTGTCCGCATATCCATCACAGAAATAACCCCTTGATGATTAAAGGGAAGTCTCACATTTTACCGGTGTTTATTGCCATCCAAATTGTTTTTCATGCTATTATTTATGTCTGTTATGTAATAACAAAGTACAGTATAAAATAAATTAAGCCAAGATTTGATATTCCGTTGCAAATCAGATCTTGGCCACTTTTTGACGGAAAAAAACAGCTGTTTTTGCAGTTTTGACAGAGCTATTCCCTGGCTACAGTGATCTCATAGTCTGGTTTCCTGGAGATCAGTCTCTCAGAAATAATATATTTTTGTAAAGGTACAGATGCTGAGCCATGACATAAAGTTGGAAGACGTAAAGACTATTGAGATTTAAAAAACTATACAGTGTGGCACTTGTTTTGCTGTTTTAATAAATCAATTTCCACTTCAAATGAAGGTCAGAGGAACTAAACTAAACTCAGTGTGCTAACTGATGAATCACTAAAGGACAGATTTCTATGTTAATCTTGCCTGTCAAGTCATCCACTCAGCTGTAAAGACAGGCAGCCCACTAGCCTGTCAGTCATGATGATAACTAGCTGACAGTGGTCTTTGTGTTCTGGCTGTGCTGCAGTGCAGATACTAACACATGCTTGTGAGGGCCAAAGCTGCCACCTAGTGAGTACAAAGGAGAAGGCATCACTTTACTGTCGATGTACTCATCAAAATACTAAGGTGTACTTTTAAAACATTACAGTGATTTAACCTTAATTTAAATTAAAAGCTTTTAGGTTCAAGGTTTTTATTTCTCACATAGAAATCAAATACATTCCCTAAATGACAGTAGTGAAATGTTTTCTGTTGCATACAAGCTTGAGGTTTTTTAAAGTGGACACAGATCAAGGTACATGTATTTGTGCAAATACTGTTAAAAAAGAGTCTGTGCAATTGTACAGAGGTATAATTATCCTCATTCAGTACTCTTCAGGCTGCTTGGGGAAAAGAAAAATTCAGTGTCTGACCTCAGTGGTAAAAGGCTGTAACCAGGGTGGTATCTGTACTTGGTGATGCCATTTGTCTAGAATAGTGGTTGGCATTTTCGTGGCTAAACAAAGCAAAGAGCACCAATGACTGACACTAAATCATCATCAATGAAAAAAATAAAGAAGTGACATCAGTGGAAACAATGATGGACTGAATCAGAGAATTTTGGGACTAGTTTGACAGCAGTAATGTGAAGGATTATCAGCAGTTAGTGGTTGTTGAAAAAGAGCAGAAGGGTCAATACAGCAAGAGCTAAATGAGGTTAATGTCAGAAAAAGAGAATCTCAGGTTGATATTTCATTTCATTTCATCGGTGCTAAAGTAGTTATTTTGGTAACCTATAAGAATGTCATGAAAAATCTTGCGTGGCTCTGAATGTAAATATTCATTTATGCAGTTTGATAAAAAAAAAAAAAAAAAGTAATTTTTCTGCAGATAACAGTCTAAAACAAGCCAGTAAAAGTGAAAGTACAGTTTCATCCAGGTTTGATTTGAATACAGAAGCAAAATGGACAGTTACACATGTTTTTGGCATAATGAAATGTGTATATCTGTTGTTGTAGGAGCGTGAGAGGAAGTCTCCTCCATTCAACCACCTGAGGATACATCCCTTCTCTGAGGGAGTCAGTGCACTGCAGATTTACTGTATGAAGGAGGGTGTCAAGGTATGCAGAAGAATAAAGTCTCTGTTTTATCATTTTATTAAAAATTTACTCATAAAGTATCTTTTCTGGCCAGGTATCCCAGTACAGTGCAGTACATGTGCCATAAATTGAGATGTTGCATGTTTCTATATCCCTTTTACACGTTTTTCATTTTAACGACCTTTATCTTTATATCACTCTTAAAAGAATAACACCACCTGTCGTCTTCGTATGAGATGACTGCATGTGGAGTTCCAATCACAAGATTGTAAACTCATAACATGTAATAAGTGGAAAAGAGTCTTGATTAAAAGTAAAAGCAGAAGGTAAATGGTTTATGTGACGCTCCTGACAGGTTTTTATTCTGTTTTCTTGACAGGATGTGTGCATACCAGATCTCATCAAACTTCTAGATATCCTGGGAGACAACGGGGTAACTCATGTGTAATTCAACATATCAACATATGATGCTTAATACAGGAACATTATTCATGAAAGTATTTTTTTTTCCTTTTGTATAGAACTTAAGGAATGAGGAGCAAGTGGCCATTATTCAGGCTAGCACTGTTTTGTCACTAGCAGAAAAGGTAAGTTTGGAGACTACATCATGGTTCCTTGGATAACAGTCATATCAACTGACATACAGACTTGTTTGTGCTGCACAGATTCATGTTTTGCTGTTTGTTGCCCTCTAGTGGATTCAACAGATTGAAGGGACGGAGGCAGCTCTTCATCAGAAGATGATGGATCTTGAAATAGAGATGGTGAGTGACATCAGTCTTTCACAGGAAAAAACATGTTTTAAAGGTTGTGAAACGGTAAATGTTAGCTTAGGTCAGGGGAGACATTATGTGATAGGACAAAAGAGCTACAGATTATGCTGGAAATCAGGCACACTACCATAGAGTGTTTCATCCAGTTTTAAGTTTACGATGTAATAAAAAAGGCCACATTGCACAAACAAAAACAAAAAGGTCCTTGTTGGTAACTCACTTTTTATAGTTATTACCTGTATAATACTTAGTCCTAAATAGTGAATCATCATAATAAATTAATCTCTCTAAATACAAGAACAATAAAATAGAATAAAAAACATTCCATTCAGTATTTTTGTCTTTGGTGGTTAAAGGATAAGGTTGGCGATATTCTCTTGATATCCCATGAAAAGCACTAAGCAACAACATGTTAGTCCAACTCACAAACTTTTCTGTCCTGAGCCCATTGATTCCTACTGAAGACATAAAACTTTAAAATGGGTCACAAATATATACTTTTTTAAAAGGCTAAATGATATCCTAAAACAGCTTGCCACTGTAGTTTTTAGAAAATGTTGCTGAAATCGGAGTTAATAGTGCATTTACAGGGTCATGGATTATCTATATTATTTAAATAAATCCATATCTATACTGTAGGCTTAATCACATGGGCTTAAATGTTGGTTTGAATTAAGTATTATGTTGTAACTGAGTAGCTAAAAAAACCTTTTTCTTCCTCCTCATGGACCCTGCCCTACACAATCTGTACAGGAAATGTTCTGTAAACAAAAAGGATATCTAGAAGAGGAGCTGGACTACAGAAAACAAGCCCTGGACCAGGCCTACATGGTAAGTGTGTGTTTGTTTGCCATGTATACATTGAGTTGTGGAGCCAAAATCTGTTCACCATCACAATGTTGAGAGTCATCTCCCATCTGGAGACAAATATGTGGGTCCACACTAGGTTTATCATTAAATTTCAGGTTAAAACTTGGTTTTAGGGTTGTGGTTAGAATCATGACAAGATTAGGCTAAGAGTTGGGTTTAGGTATGTAGTAGTTATAGATAGGGTTATGTTTAAGCCTTCAGGGGATGAAGGTAAGTCAATACAGAGTCCTCATAAGTATAGTACAGTAGTACTGTGTGTGTTTGTATGACATTAAAAGTAATAACAACTCCTCTTTTCTCCCCTCGACAGCAAATCCAGGAGTTGGAAGCAACGTTATACAACGCCCTGCAGCAGGACAAGGTTCTTACATATTACAGCCATAATATTATCATTATTATTATTATTCATAAAAAAATGATTATGAATTTGCTTTCAAAATGAATTCTCATGATCGTGCAAATCCCACTAATCTGAAACATCTGCACTATCTACACGGAGTCTTAATGACCTGTTTACATGATTTCTGGCAAATTAAATGTTATGACTGTGGCGTCTTTGAAATTATGAACATGAATTAAGAAAAGACAGGCCTCAAGGAAACAGAAGATTTCTAGAAGGCTTCAAGGAATCTTATTCCAAGAAAGCTCTACAGATAGAAAAAGAATTTGCATTAGAACAATAAGACAAGAAATATTACCATGGGTTTTAAAAAAAACCTTCATGGTATCTACTCTCTCTGGTGCCTGTCTCCTTCCTGCAGGTGATAAAGTATGGTGAGCCTCTAGATGAGCTTCAGAAGGACGAGTTGCGGACGGCAGTGGAGAAGCTGAGGAGGCAGATGCTGAGGAAGAGTCGAGAGTACGACTGCCAGATCCTCCAGGAGAGGATGGAACTGCTGCACCAGGCGCACCAGGTCCGTCCATGTTTGTGAATCTGATAATAGAACTTTGTGTGAAAATAGGTTTGCATGTGAGAAACCTCTGTTGGCTGGAGATTTAACCCCTCTCTTTCAAAAGTAAATGGCATTTGTCCTAATCACCATTTTCTCTCTGAATGTTTGCAGAGAATTCGAGACCTTGAAGACAAGACAGAAATCCAGAGGAGGCAAATTAAAGACCTGGAGGAGAAGGTAGGCCATGTTTAATGTCTTTCTGTCGTGACCACATCCGTCAATTACATGAAACTCATGATGAAATGATACCAAGTTTATAAGACTTTAAGGCTGTTGCTGACAGGCAGCTGTAATTAAGAGGATTTTTTCAGCTGAAAGCCTATGAACACATAAGTAATATTCCGTATGGTTTCATTATTGATACTGTATGTGTTTCCTTGTACGGTGAACCTGTGTGTTTCTGCTGTTACTAACACGCTGTATGTCAAGTGTTCCTCTAATTCTCTCACTTTCTTTGTCCCTTCTTCATGTCTTTCTTTCTCTCCAGTTTTTGTTTCTGTTCTTGTTCTTTTCTCTCGCCTTTATCCTTTGGCCTTGAAGTCTTTGGCGTGTCCCGTAGCAGAGGTGAGTCCTGCGGGCTTTGAGTAGAACGCTCAAACCAGCACCCTCTCTCTTGTCGACCTCGGTCAAATATGTTCCTAGTAAAACAGAAACTGCACACTAAGTGTTTTGGCGTAGTGCAGCAGCCAAAGTAAAAACTGGGAATACTCTGGGAACATAGCCTGGATTGGCCTTGACAAGCGCTCAGTCAAGATGCATTTCTCTAGTAACATTAATACTATCTGATAAGGGTTTCTGGCCTTTAAAATAAAAGTTTAGATTTTTTAATCATTTTAAAGTAATGTAATTTCATTCATCATACCCGTTAAATGAAAACAAATAAGAACAGATAGAAAATAAACTGTTGTAATTGAACTGTAGAAGCTGCATTGATATAAAATGAAAAAGAAACTCTGCAATTCGTCTTTATGGTTAATACACAAAATATACTGTATGTCCAAATACTACTGTACTTAATGCTCACTTGACATTAATCCCTACTGGATTCAGAAAGGAAACTACAGACCCTCAACTGTACAATGGTGACATTTTGAGATGTTTCTCTACCTTTTGACCACAAGGGGGCTCAGTCCTTTCTAGAAGCAACAGTTATTTGACCCTGGTCTGCTCACCCTCTCTCCTACACATTTACTGGCTTCACCTTGCCTTCACTTAGAAATATTCAACTGTCATTCCTTCTTTCTCTTTACACTCTCAAAATCTTTCTACTTAATCATCCTTCAACATTTTCTTCAATATCACATAAGCATATCATTTGTACTTATTGAAAGGTTTCCAGGTACAGTAGCCGATATCTCAGGAAGCAAACAGTGCCATCAACATCACCACCTCTTCCCCTTCTTGTATATGTTGTTTGTTGTCACCTCTGAGCTCATAACCCATGTTTCTATGTGTCTCTGTTTTTTAAATTATGAAAACAGTAAACAGTCTTGCAGGAAAATTAAAATGTTGTTACAACTTAGGTGTTATATCAGCAATGACCTTTAAACCTGCATTGATAGATTTTAGATTTTTTAGCAACTTGGGGGCAGCACAACAAGCTGCAAAAACAACATTGACATATTATCACCTAATAAAGTTGTTATGGCTAAAATGTTAGCAGGAGGCACAGAGCAACATTGCCATTTATTTGATGTCATATTTCTGGCCCCTGGAGAATGCAAGTCCAGTATTCACTCTCCTTTTAACTCTCCACCAACTCCTAATATCTGGCTCTTTAGCTGCTGTTTGGTGTAGAGTAAGTAGCGTGCAGAGCTTTTTCCCACTGAAAACAGCTGCCTGCCTCGGCAGAAAGTGACGTCGATCAGAGAGTTGAACTCAGACAGTAAAGATCTTGGCTGTAAAACCAAAGCGACAAGACCCTGAAATACCCCACAAATCTGAGAGGAAGTGCAGAGTTGGGTGATAATTCTCTGTGGGGATTACACATAAGCAACAAAAAAGAGAAATAAAAAAGGATTAGGTCACGTCAAAATTTAGGGGGAATGCACTGTAATGATAGACTTGCTGAAACACTGCTAAATACAAACATAAAGATAAAAAAGATGATATCTTAAGATTAAGATATAAAAAAGATATAACAAAATGTTCAGTGCATGTCGAATTTTGTTCTAATTCTCTATGACTCCTGTCTCTCTGTGTTTCTCTCTCAGGTGGTGTGTCAGCTTGGAGATCTTGTTTGTGACTGCAGTGTTATTTATTTTCTGGACAAGTGTGGAACAATGTGCATAGCAGTGGCTGCAAATGTCATAACATCAGTGACTGCTGTCAGTATAGATGGACGTGTCGTTTGTTGGTCATGGACGTTCACACTTCAGATCTTATTCTTTTTGTTTTTGTGTTTTTTTAAATGGGGGTAGGGTTCTCAGGATGCTGCCCAGGATGATATTTTTTAGAGCGGTGTTGGACATTAAACGTCTCTCCAAACAGCTGCAACAACGACACACAATTAGAAAGACGCTCACAATAGACGCAGACACACACACCTATACAGTATGTACTTACATACAGTTTACCGACACGCATGCATACACAGATGCTTTGACAAATCCAAACCAAAGCCTGGGAAATGTTCTCTCTGCCATGCAGGGTAATAATATGTCATTCACCACCATTTAGCCACAGTGGGAATATAAACAGACAGAAAAACACATAGACAAAGAGGCAAACAAACCGCCAGACCACAGCTTCTCTTCTTTTTCTCTTCTTTCCTTTCCAAACCTGAAAGGACGTTCTTTGCGAATGCAACCTCTCGGTGAATAGAAGCGAGCCAACTCAGGACCCATGAGAGCGGAGGCCATTTGAACAGACTGGTCTCAGGTCAGATTATAATAAGGAACACTCAGGACATGGTGTCTTACAGGCTGGCCTGCCCTCGCTGTTCCCAGAATGGTGCTTACACAGACTGCTAGGACTTTCCTGGAAAAAAGACCTGAACTACACTGCAGAGACTAGTGTGTACAGACACTATAGCTGAAGGGGGGATACAGGACGCAACTTCACTGGACACTGATAACAGACTTGAGTGAAGAGAGATAAAAAGAAGAAGAAAAGATCAAGTGTGAAATGAAGCTCTCTGATCCAGCTCCACTCAGTCTGGATCTCCACAGAAAAACCTACGGATTTTCAAACCGCTTCTTAATTTTTCTCAAAAGCCAGCAGACTGTAAGAGCTTTACTCTCTGGTTTTCTTGTTTTTTTTTTCTTCCTTTGTTTCTTTTTTACAGCTCCCACCACTCAGATACTGTGTCCCAAGATTTCCACTGAGAAAACATCCTAATTCTGTACTGTAATATATACACATTTGTTGATATGTACATGTGTCTGAATTATTTCATGTAGTCTCCCCCTTATATTTCTGTGAATAGTTGCCATTTTCTTTTAACTCTCTGAAGCAGCTCGAACAGTTGATGTACTTGGCAGTTTATGGATGACTCAAATGGGGTATAAATTGCTCTGATATATTGTAGTGACAGCTGCAAAGATGAACTTTATTTCCTTGGAAATTATAACTGAAAAATCATTGGAATATGAATGTTGAATAACAGAATATTTGCCTCCCCTTCCTCTGTCTGCCCTCCTTATCACCTACAGTATGTTCCTTATTCTTTCTGTTGAAAATGTATTGCTCTGGTTGACCAGCAGGGGGTGCTGGTTTCACCTGAACAAGTTTCGACTACTCACCCTTTAAAGTTACATGAACTTTTAACAAGACTGTAAATATTTTCAGACTACCTTGCAAAATATCTGGTTGGTTTCAATTCAGATCTAACAGTTATGTCATCAGTAATTTCTTATCACACAAAAAATGGGCAAAAGCTAAATTCATATGACTGAAAAGACAGAAAAAAAACAACTTCCCCCATTTCTCTCTCAAGAATACTGTAGGTTCTCTCTCTACCCTTCTTTTGTACTAACCAAAACTTCTTTGATACTAACGGCCCTCTTTTACTAAACACTATTTAGGCTATTACTTCCACCAAATGAAACAGGAGAAAGTTAATGGAACACTACACCTACTCTACGTCTCTCCTGTCAAGCTAACTCTGCCCAGTCCCTGCAATATTTACTAGCTGACCGTGCTTGTTCCCTGTGTACCTGAGCTAATGTATCTGCCATCAGACCATCCCTCTGGCTCCATTCACAGGTCTAGCCTCTCTCCAGCGTCACATTACATAGCCAACAGTAACTACGACCCACTTCATTCACTTTAACTTACCGAGGGGAATGACTGAGACTATTTTTGTGCAAACTCAGCTAACTAGCAGTTGCCTTAAATGCACTTTCCCCCTTTTTTCGCTTGTATGTTCCTTTTTAACAATTATTTTTTCAGGCGGTTGATATTATCATGTAATGTAATGTATATTTTTTTTGTTTTTATTTCACAGAGGATCTTTTTTTTTATCTTTACCCCCGTCTGTCTTCCAACGAGAATTTAACCCCTCCTACTTTCGTCTAGATTATTAAATAAACAGAAAAACGAGTAATGCTGTAAAAAATAAAAATTTCATGGCCTTTGACCTTGAAGGATAAATTGTCTTCTTTTCACATCTTTTGATAAGGGGTTTTTATGTTGAAGGTGAGCATTTTAAAGCGTCTGATAGTTTCTTCAATGTTAATTTTCTTCCAAACCTCCCACTCCTTTCTACATCCCAACTCCACAGTAAGTTCACACAGTTTTCAATTCCATAATTCCAAATTCAATAAATTTGAGTCTTCTCTGCATTCAAAGTTAAAGAGTAATGGCTGCCACAAGACATTTTCAGAGATTTTTTTCTGATATCTTTCTTTGTCACATGTACAATTTACTCTTTAAAGAATTATATTTTAGAGAATTATATTTCAAAATATCCATTTTGACTGACTTTAAAACATTTTGTTTAAAATTAGTAAGATACAATATGAAGAAATTTCGTTTATACTTATTACTTGAGTCCTATTTGTTATCTTTTTGTTTTGACAAACAACTCACCACACAATCCGTTTAGTAGTTGTTCTGGAGCTCTTAGTCAATATAAAGCGCTCAGAGAAATGGATTTGTTTTGTCAGCTGCTGTTTCCATCATTCTTATGGTTTCTTTGACAGTTGACAACATATTCATTTTCCTGGAGCTTTCAGTTGATTTACAGTGCTGCTGAAGAAGATCATGTGATACAATTAAAATATGCAGGATAGCTACTAAATGGACATTGTGGTGAGATTATTTTGTCTACCACTGTTTTCAAGGTCAAGAATGATCTTTCATTCATTCACCACTGTTATTTAATCTGGCTTTTTTCTCTGTGTATCTAGTTTAATGCTGACTTCAGTCAGCAGCTGTCATGAGTTGTCCTGCCTGATGCAGTTCTAATCGAGCATGTTAACTTATTGCTCTGCTTGCTGTTCATGTCACAGAGAGGGAAATAGGCTTTGAGCTGTGGCTGGTGTTGCTCTGCACATGTTTCACTCCATAATCAATGGACAAATATATCAGGGGTAGCTAGTGTACACCCTGTGCTGTTACAGGTCAATAATATTCTTCAAGAACCACATACAGTATGTTTATTGCAAAAGACATTATTTATCTGTGATATTTAACAGTTTTTCATAAATTTGCTTGGTGTTATGAACCAGTTTTAAGACTTGTAGTATATTACCAGAATGATACTATAAAACTTCTCTGCACTGAAGCAATGAAAGTTACAGTTGTCTCATAAGCTTGTTAAACACTGGGCTTTCCCACAGTTTTTTTTTTTTTTACCAGCTGTAAAGAACACAGAACAGAGTCAGTCCAGGATAACAGTCTGTCTTTTCACTTTAGTTGTGACTGTCCCTGCCAAGCCAGACAAGAACAGGAGTTCAAGCCAGGTTTTGCTTCATTTTAGACCAGCTCTGCCAAAGGATGTCTGTCATAAACGCACTCTTATCTGTCCTCCTCTCACCACTTACATAGAGGTCACTGTCAAAGGTTAGTGCACTGCCTTCTAAAACTGATCATTTATAGGGGAAATAAAGTTTTAAATGGAACAAAAGCTGCATGAAAGGAGTTAGTATATGTTATTTTTTCTTTCTCGACAATCTACAGTTAATTCTGCATATTTCTTGATTCCTGAACACATAATCCTTGATGACATACAGTATTTCTTGTGTGGAAACAGAAACAGCTTACTCTGCAGAAAATGTACTGGTGAGGCTTTTCCAGCAAAAAACTATTTGAACTCAGAAAAGAGTGGACGGTTGAAAGCCCATATTTTAATTATGGGCCATTCTGGATGACTTGAAGCCCCCTCTAAGAGATACAAGATTGAAATGCCTGACAGTACATCCTCTTAGGCTCTTTAACCTTATTTCAGCAGCAGCTGGTCAGCAGGCAAACCAGCTCAGGCGGATGCAGCTGCCCAGTCTGCTGTGTTCAGCTGCTTAGCAACACTGACTTCATGGCTCATACTCCTATTAAACAGAGACTGGTAATTGATTTGTTGGTTTTCATCTCTAGTGAAAGTGAAGATTCACTTTGACAACTAGTCAGCAAAGGATTCAAGGAATTTACAAAATTGCCAAATTGCAATGCACAGTGTTCAAGTCCTTTTAAAAGAGCAAAACTGATTCAATGACTTATTAAGAATTAAATCTATGACTAGTAAGAAAGTGCATTGCATAGGGCATTGTGAGGTATAGTGCAAAGCTGAGGTGTGTTAGCATTGTAGCTTTGTCCTCAGTTTGTCATTCCTTGTTTATGTAGCTACATCAGGCAGATGGGCATTCACATAAGTATCCAAATGTAGGTCTTACACATAAACCTTTGTCTTTTTTTTTTCTGCTGATCATCCTGTGCATGTTGCCAAAAAGTCGACTGCTGCTGGTGACTGTGGGCTACCGCTCTGTTGCGCCATGTTGCTGTAATGAAGGGAGTTTGTAGTTGGCAAATTCTAGAAATATACAATAAAATTACATTTTTTGTGGTATTAAGCCTTTTTGACAGGCGGCAGTGTAGAGAGAAAACATCTCACAACAAACATCGTCACAATCAAACCTGTCATGTTGCAGTTTTTTATGTATTTAGTTTCTTGAATCAAGGTGAGCCAATGCAGAACCCAATTGTCAGACCTCATGTGGTTATAGTTTGCTGTTTGAATTAACTCCTATTGACTTGCCTGTGGAACGGTGGCCCACTTACCCACTTCTTTAAAGTGCCTCATTTGCTGTAAGGCCTTTTGTGCCAAATCCATGAAGACCACTGGGCATGAATTTGCCAAACTCTGTCCTACCAACCAAACATCCCTCCATCATGCCTGAATGAACATGCAATTACAGTAAGCCAGTGGCAACGTGAGAGCTATTGTTTTAAGGGGGACATACATTTTACTAGCTGGCCTACCTTACATCCATTTTAATACTAAGATGGAGGATAGTCTCCTGCTTTGTTCCAGTATTGCTGTTGTCATTGCTTTAAAAACCTCATTACGTCAGAGCAATATCCTGTTAGTCATCTTCTTGACCAAGTGCCAGGCTGGGATTTGTGCTTATCACTGAATTGAGTACGTTATTCAAAAACTGAAATGCCAAGTTTTATGTTACTGTGTGGTGTATTTGTTGGAAAATATTATCGATTTAAATAAAAATTTATGTCATCAGAGGGTTTTCACTTTGACACTGAAGCATGGAAAAATAGTGCTGCACCCAAATGGAATAAACAACTTGTTTTGTTATTTTGGTTTGAAGCTATCCTGACATTACTGACATTGCAAGCCAGACAGTGTGAGCTGATGGCTACACTGCCTCCCAGTCAGTCTGCTCTGTCTCGACCACAGTAAAACAGGGTACAGTTTAAGACAAACATCTCCGCCTTTGAGCACTGTCCTTGTTTGCTTACATAATATTTAATTCTTTTCAGGTCATCAGAACCGGTTGGTGTCAGCATGTAAACGTGTGGTCAGCCAAAACACAAAGCCATTGCATGGCTGAAAATCTAAAGAATGCTGTCAGTTTTATTTAGTTTTGTCCCCCTTCTCTCAGCATTATTTACAGTCTAAAGAAGTAACATACTGGAGAGACAGAAAATAGGGCAGGACAGACAGAGACACTCGGAGTAAGCCACCATAGAATTACTGAAGCAAGAAATATTAGTTGGCTCCTGGCATCTCCACAAACCTTGATGCTTTAATCACATTCATGTGAGGGGAAATTTCTGCTGGCCTGACAAGTTGCTGTGCTCCATGCCAACAGAGCCACAGGAACTGCGACAGTGGTATTCAGCCAGGAATGTGTGGAAATAGAGCTACTTATCATATTTTACTTAGCTTCAGTCCCCTGAAAAAATCTCCACTAAACCATCTTTTTAGAATATAGTGCTTGACCATTCTTTCCCCCTCCCATACATGTTAACTTATGGCTTTCTCCAAGTGCCAGTGAAAAAGGTTCTGCAAATATAGGTGATGTCAGCTGTTGTTAAAGAAAAAAACACATGTATGGTTAGATACAACTGTCTGATTTTCAGTTTTATAATCTGCACAATACTACATTTATTTCTAGCATTACAAATCCATCACGCTTGCATATATTGTATGTATTTGCAGTTTAAAAGGGATGTTCAAATGCTGCATGTTGCTAGTTACATTTTCTATTCTGCAGGCTTATAAATATATTTTTAAATCTTCATCATCAGGCTCAGTCATTTACAAATTTAAGTTTGGTTGCAAAACTTCCGCAAGAGTGTGCACTGTAGGAAAACACTGGAAGCTGACATGAGTGCAGTGCCCCCATGAAGTGGCTTGACAACCAGCCAAGGTGTCATTTCAGTGATGACAACCTGTCAGATGAGACCTGAACATGTGCCCTGTTTGATTTCACTGTAGCCTACAGTGTAACTGACCTTGGGGGCTCTGTCTCAGTCTCTGTATGCTCTTCCTCTTTCTTTCTCATATGCTTAGCACTTCAATGGGATTTTTGAGGCAGGCGTGTTATTTCTAATCCAGTTGATGAAGCCTTTCACCTCACAGTGATATCAAAGCCATCCTTACACAGTACCAGTGCCAGTACCAGTACTGTTACAGGACTGAACTGTCATTATTCTTTCCACTTTTAATGAATATCAATAGTGGATAAAACAGGCGATGAATAAGAATTTAATTCTGAATTTTGAGACTCATTTGTGGATATTCTGGTTGATTTAAACAGGGGTGAAATTAAGTGCCATGCCACATTTCTTCCCTTGCTTTTAGTTTTGTCAGTGCTGTCTGAAAAGTTAGTATAGTAACTTTTTGGAGGAAAAAAGAAGAGGACAAGGCCTACAAAACCGATTTTGACCTGACCCCTACTTTAACTTTTGAAACAAGCTGATATATGTGGACGTTACATAATTGCATTCCTGCCATCTCGACTCAGCATTCTCTCAGTTTGAGGACCTGCTGCCTGAAAGCTGCTTTGCTGCTGACACGATCCTGTCTCATTTGTGCTGGCGCAAGTAATCACCCCGGGGTGTCGACGGTTGAAGGCAAAGCAGACAGGCACTTGAGGCAACATCAGCTTTAGACTATACTTTGAGTCCGAATGTTTCAGCCTAGCCAAGGGGTATGAATGGAGAGCGCAGGTGTACATACATTATCAAGTGTCTTAAGTGGTGCTGAAAGGACAGCGACAGAGTGGACAGCTCCTGCCTCCTGCTGAAAGCACACCTGTGGCCAAAATATTAGTGCGCCGACTACTGAAACTGCTGAATATCGACATCTTCAAGTGTCAATATACCTATTTTGACTCTTAGCTCATTTAAAAATTCTGCTTCAGAGAGTAAAGGTAGGTAAACAGCGAAAATATGTAAGTTTACATAAATAGAGACTGGTACCCTTTAACCAAATATTTCCAAATGAAATTTACGGGTTCATTGATCCCTCTACTGCAGTGCATTTTTGTTTTCAATGACTAATTAAAACCACAAACTCAAGCACTCATGATCTGTGTGTAAATTATATGCTACCTGGCCGTGTATCAGGCACCACTACAGTGCCACCTCTGGCTTTAACTGAACTCTTGCCTGCCTGTCTGCTCTGGCAGCCCCACAGTGCCACACACTCACACACACACACAAACAGGCACACACCACTTCAGCACTAGTTTCACTTCTTCCTCGGTCACTCTTGCAGGGCTCCACCATGGCAGAGCGCAGGGGAAACTGGGACATGGCAGAAGACGACTTGCCGGTTTATCTCGCCCGACCCGGCACAGCCGACCAGGTGCCCAGGCAGAAATACGGCGGCTTGTTTTGCAACGTGGAGGGCGCATTTGAAAGTAAAACCATAGACTTTGATGCCCTGAGCGTCGGGCAGAGGGGCTCCCGCACCCCGAGGACAGCCAAACGGGAGACCGGTTTTGATGCGAGGAACCCGGCGTATGACAACAAGAGCTGCTCCGGAGAGAAAAGAGGTTTAGACTCACCTCAGCTGGAGATCAGAGCCAGCGGCGGTAAAGAAGTGTTGCAAAACATGGGAGACGTGAAGGTAAGGTAACTTTTGTGTGACTGACAATGTGAGCTGCAGCATGTGTGAATGACAGGAGTGTTTCCCACGATGTGTGTCACTACTTTCACCTTTTTTTTACTTCTTGTATCCACTTTGTTTTTTGAAGGGGCTAAATATTCAATTATTATTGTAAGACAACAATATTTGATCATGAAATAAGCTTTGTGAGATGTAGAGGCAAACTATACAGGCTTATAACCTTTTGAAATTGTAAACAATGAGTACAGTCAACTGACTCCTGAATGCCCACATTGACAATGGTGCTGTCAAGCTGTGGGCCACACCTGAATAAAATTTAAAAGCTGCCCTTCATCTACCCATTCAAAGCTCAGAGAGGCTGGATTTATGCCAAGTGCATTTGGGAGCTGAAAATGTGGATGAGACTCTAAATTGCTGATTTTATGCGTCATTCTGTTACATTCCTATATAAAATAACTGGAAGAAATCAACTAAAGAAATTGCAGAGAGAATTTAAAAGCATTGCAGAATAGATACTTTAACTTAACATATATTCAGTATATTGTGCAGTCATAGAACCCCAAAGCAAATAATGAGTAGCCATGAATGGAGTTAGGATTTTATTGGCAAATTTGATTTTGCAACAAATAAAATTAGTCTTAAAAGCATATGTGGAGAAAATACACCAACAGAGTACCTGTTAAAAAAGCCGGGGAAATGAGGCGGACTTACCATACACAGCAAACATTTACGAACATTTGTTTGGCTAGTATAATTCTTAAACCTTTGAGGAATACTGCAGGAAAACAAGACAATGTGTCAAGACAATAAAATTTGAAAAAAGGCACAAGCAAACATGGCCACAGGGCATGTCTCAAGACTGGACAAATGAAAAGTTCTTTCATTGCTTCAGGTCTGGGCAACTGAAGACCTGACTCCTGATTAAATGAAACCACAGACCATGCCCACACATTTAGTAACACATTGATCTGCTATTTTTGTGTATAGTTCATCAAAACAAGCCAAAATACAAGTCAGTGATATACTGTATATTAGACAGAAAGTACTGAGAGGTATTATAATAGTATGACAAGGTTAGTGATATTATCTTAAACCACACAGATTAGACATGGAATACACATCAAATGCAACTCAGAAAAAAAAACTGCAGTATATTTACACCAAAAAGTAAACGTCTATATGTGCTCTTCTGTTGCAGAACTCCTCTTTTTCTTGTTTCCTAGTATAGCACACTTAGTTTTAATGGCATAAAAGTTTGTAGAAGACTCAGCTTGATGGATGAATAAGAGGTTGCTACCATATTCAGGGTGGTTGCTAGGGTGCTCTGAGTGGTTGCTATGGAAGTACTAGGTGGTTGATAGAGTGCTCTGGATTTGCGCATTACTGAGTGGTTGTGTAGTGGTTTCTATGGTGTACTGAGTGAGTGTTTTTGATAGTTTCTAGAGATTTTGTATGGTTGCTACCTAGTTACCATTGTGCATGAGCTCATTGTTATAGTGGTTGTGGCTGTACAGAGGGAACAGCATGGTTGCTAGGGTGTGCTACTTATAGTGCAAACAGTGGAAGCAACACTAGTTTTAGTAGTAACAGAGGCCCATTATCTAAACCAACAAAGTTCATTGTGGTCCATTAAAGTGTAGTGACCTGTTCAAGACTTTGAGAGTAGGGGTTTCTGGCACAACTTCACCTTCTTCCAAGGTGCATGGAGAAGGGAAGAAGTTTGAAGGGGTCAAAACTCCAGCAAAACTTTATTACACTTATGACTTCATAAAAGTAAGGGTTTGAGCATTCCTCCCAAACCTTTTTTCATTATTCTCAATGTGCACAGCAAACATCAGGAAAGCTTTGTTGTCATAGGTGTCCTCAAAGAGCAACATGTGGCACCATTTAGACAGAGAGAAACAGAGAGAATGGGTTTGAAAGTTTCTGCACCATGGAAACAGAGCAAAATGAAACACATGTTTAGTCTATGTCATCTTCCAACAACCAAATGCTGACATTAGAACAGCAATGACAAAGGCAAAAACTTTATGATTTATCCTGAATTCTATTTCCTTATTCCTGGAAAATACATGTTTTTCAGTCTTTTATAAATAAAATCAAGAGTGATTTTGATTTTTTGGAAAAAAGGTATATGGAACAGGAAGAATAATATGCAAGGAAGATACTATTTCCATGTCTTACCAATAAGGCACACTAACTAAAATGTTTATGGTACCTACCTTATGTCTGAGTACAAAGAACTTTAAGTTTCTCACATACCTGCTGCAAAATTGTAGTGTAGACTGTATTGTATTATTGTGTTTTAATCTGAATTATAACCTGCTCCATGTTCCCATGTTTTTTCTTTATCAGTAATATGATTATTATTATTATTATTATTTGCTACATCCACTGTTAAATGACTCTTTTTTTTCAGCAGTAAAACTTGGTTCTTGTAATGCCAGACTGAGATCACTCTCTGGGCAACAAAAACGATGATTCATATCCCTCCCTCTCTCTGGATCACACACACACACACACACACACACACACACACACACACACACACACACACACACACACACACACACAGACACACACACACACACACACAGACACACACACACACAGACACAATTTTGGCTCAGAGAAGAAAGAAGCCATTAGACAAAGGGAGGATGATTACTAGTTAACCATTTCAGGGCTGATGATGTATTTGCATGCACAGACATACTCACACAATGCAGGAATGGAGCAAATTGATTTTTATGAGTAGCAGGAAGGGGTTAAACATTATTTAATGATATGATGTAATACAATATGTCATAGATTACAGTCAAATAGAATCCAATAAAATTTAATTGCCTACTTAAAGGCATAAAACTTCATCAACCTGACGTCAACTCTGGTTTGGATTCAGCAGCATCAGTGATTGTGTTGCTGTAGTCAAGTTTAGAACGTTACAAAATGGATTGTTCTCTTTTAGAGGATACTACACTGTCTAGTAACTAGGGTCATATATTTAATGGGGTAATCATCAAAATTGGATTGTTGGATCACTTTTATTAGGATTTTATTAGGAAACAACAACATCGTCTTTGGAAAGCAACACTTACTTTGTACTACTCTTGAGAAACCTGCTCAGCACTGCCATGGATATGAGCTTTTATGATTTTGGCAGCAAAATCTACTGTCTCCAACTGACAGAAGTCATATATTTGTGTGAGGTGAGGGAAGTCATATACTTTATTAAATTCTTGTCTAAACTCGTGTGCACCCCTAAAAACAAGCACACAGAGAGGGCCAGTAAAAACGGATATGTTTCGATGGTCCACCGGCCCAAAAACATATTTTTTGACAGCCCACTGGCCCACCGGGATTTGTCCCAGAACGTCAGATGGCCAGTGGCCATAACCTACTGCTGCGGCTGTAAAACAGTGGATAAACTTTTTGGAGTTTCATACAACCTCTGTGAAATGACTCGTTTCACCATCAGAATTTGATCCATTTAGTCCTATAACATTTTGAAAGTCTAGAAGAGCCGCACAATTAATGGCCAAACAGCCATTGTGGGAATGTTGTGCCAGACATGAGTTTTAAAAACTCTCTATACTGTGAAATACAGACAGAGTTATCTGCTGGTGATAGGTTTAATCAGCATTGTGTGACCTTGTTTGGCACGGGCTTGAATGTAATGGACGTTCATTTATAAATAAAAGTTCCGCACTGCAGATTTATTTTTTTTCGAAATATTGCGTGATCTAAGTCCACTCACATGGCTAAAACCTAAGACTGTCTGTTCCTGCTGGGGGGGCAAATTGTCTTTCTCCCTTGTCTCCCATCATTAATTCATTGGAGACTCAGCAGCAGCAGAAGGGTGACAGACCTGATGTCAGAATAATGCTACTGGACTGGACTGACTGAAACCATAAAGTGCTGTTTTGTTTTTTGGGGTTTTTTTTGTCCTTATCACTAACACCTCAGTAATCCCTGTGCTGTTATTGATTCACAGTCTGACTGCTGCACGCACTAACTAACCTATCTGTATTTGAATCCATACAGTACACATCATTCCAATAATATATTTAACTTATCTCTTCTGAATTCTAAATGTTAATTGTAATACTTTTACCATCACAGTGTTGTATACAATAAAGTGTTTCCTCTAAGCATGTACATATGTGGACAATGTGGGCATCTTCAGTACAGCAGACAGCCAGTTTTCCCCCTTTTGGCCTGAGACTGAACTGCAACACTGCACCTCCTGAATGACCAGATGATTCAGCAGAAATCAAGGGAGTAGGCTGTGTGTGTGTGTGTGTGTGTGTGTGTGTGTATGTGTGTGTGTGTGTGTGTGTGTGTGTGTGTGCGCGCGCGTATGTGTGTGCGCGTATGTGTGTGTATGTGTTTGCTTTGTTTGTAAGCTGTTTGAAGAAATCAGACTGACAGCACAGACAGAACATACTTACTCTTCCGACATTGTCTAGTACATTGCGGATGCTAGTGTAGCCTAACATGAACCTTCTTATGCAAGCAGATGATAAATGTAAAAGTTAAAATCATTGTTATAGTCCTTTCATTATCATGATTATGGTAAAATAATCACAATATTCAATAAGAAAAACATGGTATTTTTGCACTGAGATGCCCTCAACCCTTCAGGTTGTGTTGATGTTGTAGTAATAAAAACAATATTGATCATAACTATAGGTTTGATTGGTTCTCTCCTGTCTGATGATAATTAGTGCAATCAGATGCTGTAGTGGAGTGAAGAATGGGGAGTGGTTAACCAGATGTCCAGGGGAGCTGGTTTGGGAAGGACCACCCTCTTTGTTATCCTGCAGGGTGGCAGTCAGACTGGGAGAAGCACTTTATACACTTACCCACACATACATTATATGCCCACATATACATCATCACATTTACTCTTGTCCATATGCGCACATCTATGTGAAGTGTATGCATGTAGGCCACAAGTATATGTAAATTGTTTTTTTTATACAATCCAGATTCATAGAATGACACTCAAAGAGAAAAAAAAGCACCAATGCCTGGAAATTAAAGGGGTATTTCACCAACTGTACACATAAAGGTCAGTTTACTTGTTGTGGTTAGTACTACTCAGCACATGAAATCAGTTGTATATCTATTTATTCTGATAAAATAAAAAGCTAAATATATAATGTCAAATAAATAAATATATATGAGCTGAGAAAAACATTCTCAGCTCGGTCTTGGAGACTGCCAAACATGGGCTGTCCAAAGACTTGCATTATGGGATATGGTAGATCCAGTGTTTTTGGTGCTAAAAGACAGGATATCTCGGCCTCTGCGGCTTTGATTTTTACCATTCTTTTTCAAATCTGTCTCTTGCAAGTCACCCAACTTTACCAAAGTGCTCTCCAGTTCTTGTGTCAGGTGTGTGTGTTCCATTTTTCACCCAAAGAAATTGAATTAAATCCCTTAAGTACATATTTTTGCAGTTACCCCTCTTTGTCATTTGGGGACCACCAAGGTGCCAAGTCTGCTGGTGCAGCTTTGATGGCGTGACAGAGTCCTTTCTGCATCCTTGATCTGTCTTCCCCTGGTTTGTCTGTCAGTGTCGGCTGGTTAATGTGGACTGCAGAGGTTGCAGGCCTGCAATCTTGAAGTGTGTTGTTGATGCATTCTCTAAGGCCGGGGAATGCTGAGGTAATGCCTTCCTGCCTCACTGCCATGAAAGGACATGTCAGCATGCAGACGCTGTGTCCTCTAGATGCCAAAAGCAGGAGAAAAACAATCAGTAGTTACTAATTTATACCCAAAATATGAATCATTAAAGTGTGTGCCCTCCTGATATATACAATTTATGACTGCAGATTAAAACACCAAGCAAAATACTACATTTCTTTTTGTTTTATGGGGCTTAAAAGATCTAAACAAAATCTACATATTGCATGATGAGATATTCCTCAAATTATATTAATCACAATTATTTTTTTTGTTAAATATACAGTAACTTACAAATATTCTAAAACTAAACTAATAAGAGAGATAGGGTACCACCATTTTGTCATAAAACCTTTAAACATTACACTTCACATCTTGCATGCGATAAATCAATATCTTCCTTGAAAACTATGAAAAATATGTACCGAATGAAAGTACAATTTTACAGTTTATAATAGTAGTATAGACGCACATAAACAGGCACACCCTCAGTCACGTGCCTGCTCTCACATGCATGTCATTCTCAAAGCCTCATTATGGGTGCATTAGTGCTGAGGAGGGAGTGGTGGAGGAAAACGACTAGTGGAGTGGAGGGGGATCCACTTTAGGTCCGAACAATAGAGACACATGGCTGGGTGGGGACATGCAGAGAGAGGGAGAGGGTCTCTCTGCATGTGTGTGTATGTGTGTGTGTGTGTGGGATGAGTAGACATGTGGGGTGTGTAATGTGGTGGACAGGCTCTGTGACAGCTGCTACTCCATTTTGCCCCCCTCCTCTGTGCTCAGAAAAACAAAATATCAAATCTGTAGGTAATCATTAGTAAAGATTTACACTTGGATGTAATGTTTCGACATAATGTTTTAATTTAAACCAAATATTTGATCCTGAATTTATCCAGGATCACATGTATGTACATTTTATCTAGTTAGATTTACTTGCACTTAGAAAATAAGCCATTTGAAGGGGTTTAAAATGGCTGAAATTACTTATTTTTTCATTCAACACTTGAAATGTTGAAGACACTTGCAAATCACATGATTATAGAAAATGTAACCCATAGGCCTACTTTGGTGTTTCATTGTGTATTACAGTGTTTTTGAAAATTAAACTTTACAACTTCACACTAGTTTGCCAGTTAGTTAATTTTATAATTAGGCAAAATGTTCAAAGTCTATTCATTCAGTATGTACCTGAGAATTAGGATTTTAGCAGAGTGAATTCCATCTCCTCTGAATACATGTCAGTACCTAATTGTAATAATAATAATGACAATAATGAGTTTAATGATGGTGATTTCCATCCTGTAGGGATTAAAGGGAGTGTTATATCTTCTCTTTCAATAAATATATCAATCAGTCAGTCATTGCTGGCCCTCTACTTTCACCAATTAATCTCCTATGTGACTTTGTGATACTCTGTAATAGAATAAACTACAGACAGGTGAATTTTAAGACAGCTAGTTTAGAGTAATTTGTTATATATATGAGGCAATACAATCTGATCTGAGGTCAACAATGACGACTGTACATCTGATATATGTTGTTTATGTGCAAGAAAAAATGTCTGACAGCTCAGTAATGCAGACAACTGGATGATAACTGGGGGGCTGCAGTCTGCTCCCCAGCTGCTCCACTGCGCCCTCCGGTGGAAAGATTGCGACACTGTTTCTTTCCAATTGAGCCTATTGAGGGAGGGGCCGGTCGGGTGACTGGACCATTGACGCTCCTATAACAGTCTGCGAGGCACTATACATCGCACTGACAGAGGGGCGACCATTCCCTGAAGCTCCCATCCAGGCGAGGGCCGCTGCAGCATCCAGTAAAGAGGGAATACCGTTTCTTAAATCGTGATTTAAAGGTGGAATCGAACGAAAAATGTCTTATCAAGGAAAAAAGAATATCCCAAAGATCACAGTGAGTAAAAGAGTTATTTACGCTTCATTGGATGTGGGAACTCTTGATGCCTGCTTTTGCGAAATCACTGCTTTATTAGTGTTTTTTTTGCGCTGACTCGGCTGTGGATCCTCAACGAGCACCAGTAGGGATTATAATTCTTATGTCTATTTTCAGACTTCATCCTGCAGGAAGCCGCTGGAAAAAATACGCACGATGAAATAGCATGACACAGTGACAGTCAGACAGGGAGATAAGGCGTTTTCTTAAAGGTGTCCCGCATCTTCTTTGTTGAGGGGATCCATGCGTGTGACGAGCCGGCTCGCCCATATAATAATCACTGTAATGTTTCTGCTGTCTGATGTGCATATCTTTTAGTTTATGGTTTAAGATCGTACTTAAAGATTCATTTTTAATTCTTTTTGATAGCAAATCGTTATATTATTGCATGAATGTGCATTACAGGCCATTAATTGCCCGTGCATTTTCCCTGTATTTGAAAAAAAAGAATTTTTCCAATTCATTTGAAGCCATTAAAATCATGTTTTAGCCATTTTGACAGGAATCTTCTCAACCCTTTCTCTCTCATGGAGATTATTTCGGGCCTAATTGATCACTCAAATGGCAGGCTATTGAAAACCGATGTTAATCCCCTACTCAGTGAGCTTTTTGTGCCATTTTGATGCACAGTGTTTTAGTGACATTACTATACTATATCCTTATCACATTGTCCTGAGGCTCTTCTTTGGCAAATAATTGCACAAAAGTAAGTATGGCGTAAAATAATTCACTATTCTTGCACATAAGCTCATTTTTTCCACAAAAGGGTTTATTCATTTTACTGTTAAAAATGAAAGCTGTCCCCTGCAGACATGGGCCACTGCACTGTTCATGTTGCAGGCTGGTGCAGAGGAGAGTGAGAGGAGGAAAGGAGAGGGGGGGGGAAATACACGCCCATTTGTGATGAGCTGTGATAAACCGGCCTTGTGAAGGGGTGCCTCTTTTTCTGCATCACAAGAAGGAGAAAGATTCAGACTCCGTTAGAGGTTGAATTCAGGGCAGGCTGGTGTTACACAGTGAGCCAGCTGGGTGCTGGTGTGTGTTACAACTGCAGATAAAACTAGCAGCCCACTCCCTCTCCCTCTCTCCCCCTCTCTCTCTCTCTGTCTGTATGTGTGTGTGAGTCTGAAATGCCTGCCAGTTTTCATTGTTGCAGCTCGGGCTGCAGTCAGGGGTGTGTTGCTCGGCTGTGGGAGACACAGCCTTTGTCTCGTCTCCTCAGTTGCTATTACAACCACAGGGGTGAAGACTGTGGTAGCTTTGGCCTGTAAAGATCTTGTATTCTGCATCCATAATTTTGGTCTCTTAATGTCATTACTCTTTAAAGTAGGGCATGTTTCTATAATATGCTAAAGTAGGCCATGATTTTCCAATGCATATTTCACAGTCATTATAGGGATGGAAATTTTAATTTAACGATCCCCTTTTTCCTTTTTTGGTCTGCTTTTATATGAGATTTTTGGGGTGTTAGATCTTCAGAAGGCATGATTTTATGTGTCTAATAACGCCCATCTCCTCAGGCCAAATTAGTGGGTGATGCTACAACTGAGAGCATTAGACTCACCAAGATACAATCTTTCACCTTCTAGTAGTTTGACACGGAGGCAAGATATCTCCCTGGAAAGATTGGTAACACGAGTGACAAACTCATTAATCATTAAGATTTCATCCTTGGTTAATGTCGTGACACCTTTGCCTACTCGTGGTTGTGGCAAGTGTGTTTTAGGGCGATTTCAAACCTATGTTAAATTAGCGGTTAAGTTGGTAAACTTTTTACGTTTTCTACATGGTTTGGTTTCTTTTCACACAGGTATAAATTCAAGCTAACCAAAATGTATTACTAAAAGCCATGTGAGCACGTTCACTCTACTCATTGGTTAGATGTGTCTTGGGCAGGAGTGAAAACGTAAATACAGTAAGAAGGTCCTGAAGCAGGTCCTATATGCCCAAATATCAATCAAGGCAACACACTTTGTTGCTAGTCCAGGTCAGGCCAAGATTCATTCTCCGACTAGTTGCTAGAAACTGATGATTTCGCTCATCTGCATCAAAGTATGCAAAGCGTTCCTGGCTACGGGAGCCATTTAGCTCAAACTTGCAGAGTACGCTTTATAGTTGGGTCAGATTAAGGTCGGTTTCTCTTCAGGGTCTCACACCTGAGTATGATTGCTGGGTTCAGATCTGCTCAAACAAATCGTAACAAGGGGGAAACCGAACCACAGTCTGATTCAACTAGATAGACCAATGCAGGTTTGAAAATGCCCTTAATTATAAAGGTCTGTGTTCCGTTTGAAATTATGCTTGTATCAACCACTGGGGGCAGCAAACACACCTTTAATGGCTACTCAGAAATACAACAGAGGAACACACGCATCTGTTAATAGTGCAACCAAACAAACTGAGAAAATTCAACATGTCACGTTGTTTTAAAGAACACAGTCAACAGTGTCATTAGTAATACAGAATTTATGATTCAATTACAAAAACACAGGATATCGACTTCCTTATCATGTCCAGTCAGCATGAATTGTTCCATGTAAATGTCGTCAAAACACAATTTGAATCCAACGCGGGAGAGGTGGACTCTGCCAGTAATAATGAAAACTACTATATACAGAGGTAATTGCAGAATACAGATCTTAAGGATTATAAATTAACAGAATGGAAACTCTATTTCTGTATTTCTACACACCATCATTAGTCATATAATGGTGATGGAAATGGCCTCATGCTATCATCAATATATCATCAATTTTATTTCTTCTGAGCATCAAATGCTCACTGCCTGTTGGTTTAAAAAGTGGTCTTCAACAAGTTTTTACTTTGAGAACACTCATATGGCAAGGTGCAGACCAGTGCAAGTCCATCCAGATTAAAACACGTCGCCCATTTCTTCTCCAGTTCCACCATGCTTTATTCACCAAATGTTTCTGGCTATTTTGCTTTCATCAGGGTGGAAGTTTAAAAGAGGATTCAAAAGCGGTTTTTGACAAATAACTCTCCATGAAGTGCTGCGGCCATAAAATCTTGTGTTAAGACACATACTGACACACAAGGACCTTAAATACTGTATTTATAACAATCCTCTCCTTCCCAGACTTTCCTACTGTATTTCCATGCATGTCCACTCTATTCCAGCTGTTTCCTTACATCTGCTCTCTGCCAGAGTGGCTCTGTCAGATTTTTAGGTGTGGTTCTTCCCTTCCCTCATACTCGTTCACAGCAGCCTCAGTGTTCTTCCAGGCTGGTACATGTCATCAGTAATCCCCTCCAGCTGGAATGAACATCTGTGGGCATGAAACAGGGCCGGCAGACAGCGGCTCTGCCCGGGAAATTAAACCCGTTCCCCCTGTTGACACACCACAAAACAGGGCTCCGCCACACCAGACTGTACCATCGCCACGCAGGCTGCAGCGTAGCGGGCTTGAGTGCAAACAAAACACCCTGTGGCCACCCAGACGTTGCCGTGCAACTCACCATGGCGACCAGCATACAGTTGTGATGGCAGGAAAATACAACTCCTGTTTGCTTTCTTATGTGGGGATACGATCTGACACACTTAAATGAGCAGTCATACTCACTTACAAACCCTTCTCAAACTCCAGATTGTTTCTTTTTTTTTTTTTTTGTCACCATGGTTTTAAATGGTTATGCTACTCCAGCCTATCACAAGATCCACATTCCAGACAAGCAGGATCTCTCTGTGATCTCAGTTGGCAGGACTCTCCACAATTAATTTAGATTGATAAGTCTCATTGTTTTCATTTTCCAGAATGTGAAAAAAATCCCAGTGCAGTTTTGGGTGAAGAGTAAATATTTTTGCTCGCTAGGCAACAAGGCTGAAGCAGAGGCACTGGTGCACATTCAGGATGACTTCCCTCTTCCATTGGTCCCTGCCTGCCTCCCTGCTGCTCTCTCCACCCACACAAAGGTCTCTGTCACATCAAATGGAGGTCTCCACTAATATCCTCACAGCCCCTTTGGCCTGTTTTGTAGCTGTGGTGTTTTCCAGGACTATTCCCACTTAAGCACCGAGGAGTGGCTATTAGAAATTTTCGGCCCAGTTTATGAGCACTTCCCCCCTCCAGTCTGGTGGAAGTGGAAAAAAGTTGTCACTGGATATCAGCGTAGTAGTACAAGAGCAACATCCTGCCGTCTATTTTTGATTACTGCTGGCTTGTGTAACAGAAAATGACAGTTTCCTGCGCTGTGAGAGGTGCTTTATTTTCGGTGCTTTGTTTTTTTTTTTCAGAGTTGAATGACAAGATATTTTTCCAACCTGGACTTTACTTGACTTCGCTGTCAGAAATGTATCAAACGAACTTGTCAGAACTAGAAGTAAGATGCAGTTGAGGCAGGTAAAAAAGTTTTAATGATTTTTTCTTGTAAGACTTCCAACCTTTAAATGCATGAAAAGAGCCAGAACACACAGTTTTATAAGCCCTGCTGATTTCTTATGTTTCAAATCGGGACAGACTTTTGACAGAGCTTTGTAGTTGATCTCAGGCAGTTGTGATCCTGCGTGATGTTTGTGTTAAAGCTAATCCTCCTTCAACTGTTTTAATTTGTCGACTCCAGGACTGTTGATAAAATCCTGCCCTCTGTGACTTACAGTAGATAAACACCAAATCCTCTACTCTTTAACCAGCGCCAAAATTTCACCCGCACACACGTAAGCAAGTACACATATGGAAGTAAAGATGAGTAAGAAACATTTGTCACACTGGGAATCATAAACACCCCCACTAACAATTAAATGTTGGCATTGTTTCCAGCTAAACACAGTCACAGTCACAGTCAAAGCGTTGTATCTGTTATCCACAAAACAATCCAAGAACCTCACAAAAAAAAACATTGATGACCTTTCAAGCTGTCAGTGCTGCAATTATTTTCCATGTTTCCATCATTCCATGTTTCCATCATTTAGACCAACTAAAAAAAGTTTGACTGGACTTCATTGGATCTTTTATAGAGATGCGCAGTGTGTTTTGTTTTTATAGGCTAGTAACAGCTAAGCCTACTGCCTACTAATCTTAGCATTAATTTAACAGGGCATTAACACGTTCCATTAACATTCTGTGAGCATGCTACAGTTCATTATTGTTAGTGACTACTGACTGGGTGCAGCTCATCCAGTGAGACTTTTTCCCCTTCCAAAAACTGGATGCATTAACAGTGACATGATTGACAAACGAGGACATGGTTAGTGACCCTGGAAGGTCAGAACAAATCAGGATCAACATCATCATTGATGTCTGTGTCTGTGAATGTTCTAACTCGCCATCAAATCATGCACTTAAACAGGAATAGTATTTTTTTCTAGCATTTTAAACTAATATAAATCTCTAAACATAAATGTTTTACCCAATTTAAATTAAAGAAAAAAAAAATCTCCAAAATAAATATGTTACCAAGTCACTTTCTGGATATGAGCGAATGACAAACGGATGTGATTCAAACACCTGTGACGTGTCATGGTTTTATATTGTTGCATTTTGATATGAGATTAACAGAATCTAAGCATAGAACAAACAAATTGTAGCAAATACTTCACTTTGTTGTATTTTCCTGAACATTTGGGCGGGTTTTTTAGACAGATAGGATGTTCAGCATGGTTGTACATGCTGTCCCTCACCACTGTACAGTAGCTGCTTATTCTGGGAAACCAAAAGAATCACAGTTTTCAGTCTGTCTGGTCAGTTAGTTGGCTCTTCCAGTCCAAATTTGAATGATTGAAACTCTGAATGGATCGAGAAATTTTTTTGCAGTCCCCTGCATGGGTGCAGGGCAGAGTTGTGTAAAATTTGGGAATTCTTTTACTTTGATTACTTCAAAATCCATGAACAGAGATGCATTGTTCCCTAAAGTTCCATGAAAATCCAGTGACTGGCATAATATTATATGATATACAGACAAACTTTCTAGTCCCAAACTGCAGCCAGTCAGTACATTTTCAAAATGCTAGAATGAAAGGACCACATGCATCATTCCTGGAAACTTTATGAAATTCTGACCAGTGGCATCTGAGATACTTGTGTCTTGAACAGTGTTTGTATATCCCCTTTCCTGGTTTTTATTGTGGGGGGCAGACACCAAGAAAAACACTGAGGCTTTAAAACAAGGTAGGGAATATGAGCTAGTTTGTCCAACAAGGATTCCAGGGGAAGTGTGGGCAAGAATCGACTGATATTGATGCCTAGTATCTGTGGTCAGATCATATGTTCACCACAACATGTGTGAAAACAGGCACCTTTCCCAAACAAAGTCACTACAAAGAGGTGATTGCAATGTAATAACAGCACAATAAGGCTTTATATGCAGCCATTGCTCTTGTTTCTCTTCAAGGCCTGTCAGATAAAAGCCTGTCATTGGTTGCACATCACTAATACGTTCACTATGATATTGTATTTACCTGAATCCACCATCTTGAAGCAGTAGTGATTATACAGTCCCATCTCAGAGTCAGGATTTGGTCATGTGAATACCACTAGAGCCACATCATGCCATTAAATCATCCAAATACCACAGAACAACGGTATGTTCTGTGGTATTTGTTCATTATGTGGATGGTGCTGTTTCGTTAATGTTTGAACAAATGGTTAGATTTGTTCCCATAACCAAATCGTAGCACAGACAGTTTAACTCTAGCAGTGTCACTATGGCACTGTCACAAGAGTTTGTGTTTTGTTATATTGAGAAGAAAAGTGTTATAATGTGACATTGCAAAAACTTTGGTGGCATGATTGACCAAGGTACCCGTACACGATATCCCCACCTACTGTACAATAAAATCAAATTTTGCCCCACGTTGTATCCCTCTTTTTTTTTTTAAATAGTCAAAAAAGGCAGATATGCTTACAAATCCCTTCAATTTCTCCAAATTGATGGAAACCCTGAATAAATTCTGAAACATAAACAGTCTTTTGGCACACATTAACTACATAACTGTGGCAACATTGGGAAACATCATGCTGTCACTTGTTATATTTTCTATGAAACGTTGAATTGTAACATATTGCTGCTTGTGGTCAGATGACATGAGCGCTGGCAAACGTGACAATTCAAGCTGTTTGTCATAGATTCCAGTAAAAGCCACAAAGGATGTTGTGTCTGCATTTCGATTTATGAAATGCAGTCTATGAGTGTTAATGACAAAACTCCTGTGTCAGATAATGTGTCTTTGAAAAGTCTTGACAGTTCGGTCTGCATTGCCTTGCCAAACGCTACTTAGATTTAAGTTTCTCTATGTGTCCCTGAAATTCTGTGACAGTTTGGACATGCTTGTTGCCATTCAAATGATCTGTACTGTTATATTTTTGAAAAATGATTTAAGTTGTTGACGTTATGCATTTTAACACATTTTATGTCACTGGCAAATGCACCAATGAGGAAATCGGCAGACTGAGAGTTGCTGGGTTGAAATGGAAATGGAGAGCCATTGATTTTTAAATGATTTTGGTCTCTTGCATGCTTTTATAGACTAGTGGGGAGAGTGGGCAGAAATTGCCCGAGACAAATATGTGTGTGCGAGAGAGCAAGAGAGACTGTTAAAGCACTGCAGTGTTGTAAATCACATTAAAAGTCTACTTGTCTGGTGCAGCTGATGACAGCAGGTCTGTATTGCTGAGTGGAACTCCATTATTATTGTATAAGGGCTGGAACTGCTGATTATTTTCATTTTCATCAATTCTTTTTTTATTAATGAAGAAATTGTTAAGGAAAAAAATAAATGGTTGTGTCTTTAAATTGCTTGTTTTGTCTTACCAACTATCCAAAACCCAGTGCTATTGAGTTTACAATGATAGCAAACAGCAGAATTTCACACTTTCGATTTAATCAATGACTTAAACAATTAATTGATAATCATAATAATAAATGTTATGCATGGAAACTACTGTTTGATTGTGCAGTATTCTCATTTTAAACTTCTAGTGAATGCTAGAAGTTTGCAATTCATTTCCTTCCATCCATGTGTTTATTCAAAAGGACAATGCACTTTAATTAACATTTCTGTAAATGTGCCAGTGTTAGCCAGCTGGCTAATTTTTAACTGCAATCCTTTGGCAAGATGTTCTGAAACCAATGAAGTGGTTAGAAATTACAGACAGAAGACAACTGGTTTGAAATTACAGACAGAAGACAACAAGATGTCGTTAAGACAATAGCAAGAAAATAAGCATTCTCAAGACAGTCTACAAACCATGCAGAGCAATTGGAAACATTAGTACAACAATACAGCAACAATATCCACTATTTGGTACATGTAGCCATGCAAATTTGTCAATTGTTTTTTTTGTTTTGTTGTTGCATATTTCCTAGAGCCTGCAAAGATATTCAATTTACAATGATAGAAACTGAGAAAAGCAGCGAATCTGAGAAGCTGGAACCAGCGAATGTTTTTGCTTGATGAAAAACTGAAACAATGAATCACATGTCAGAATAGTTGTCAATTCACTTTTTGCTGATTAACTAATGAAGTAATCCATGAATTGTGTCATGTTATATACTCTTCTATTCAGTTTTGGGTCATTTCTACTATGGAACAAGTAATTGTCGCAGTTAATGGATTTAAAGGGTCTGAGTTTGATTATATCCAAAGTATCTTTTTATTCACATCAAACCTGGAATCATATTACAGTACTCCTGTTAAAGAGGTTAAGGAAGCTATGAGTATATGAACACTGTCTTCAAGTTCATAATAAGATACTGCAGGGCGGTGAAGCAGTGGAAGAGTGTTCTGCTTTGGAAGGATCTCTGAGCTAATGAGCGATAGTTTTAGGGCAGCGTGCTCTACAGTATGATGTATGCTGGTGCTGTTCCAGTCACTGATGACTGTGTGTAATGTGTTCAGGGTGTGGTTGCCTGGGAAGGATCTGGGCTCTGCTTCACACTACTCCATCACATCAAACGCAAAGACACAAGAATATACACATTGTGTGTGTTTGGAGCACAGCAGGTATTGGGCTTGTGCTATTTGAGCTATATACAAAACTGTATTATGTTTTTTTTCTTTCCTTTTTATCTGAGGTGTGAAGGAGTAGCTGCAGTTCATCCCAGTGATGAAACACTGGGTCCACAGCCAGGGGTGTTAAATCACTGCGCACATGTGCTGATGAGAGATTATGGAAGTCTGTCTTTCTTTGCATGGCTGGGAACTGAGCCCTGTCATTTTACAGAGTGTGAATTTACAACCAAGAATATGTTTGTTTAGGGTACAATCTAATATTATATTTATTCCATAAAAGTAGCTATGTCATAAACGTGGACCTAAATATAATATAGAAAGACATTTGTTGTACCAGAATGATGCATGGTTTACTTTGGTTACCATTTAATTTATCTGTCATTTAATATATGCAATGTCACAAAAAAAAAACAGAACAATGTACTGCACAAATTCCCAGAGCCAAAGGTGACATCATGAAATGGCTTGATTTGTTCCAAAAACAGCCTGAATCCCAAAAGCATTTTCCTTATAATGCCATAATATAACAGAGAATTGAAACAAATCTTGATTACCAGAATTGTTGTTGAATAAAATTGATAAATTTCAGTCAGGGACACACATTTCAAGGAACTGACCTTTTATAGCAGATGGTTATACGGTTAGAATTGGCAGAAAAAAAGGCTCCACTCTTTGAAGAAGCTTCAAAGAATCTCATCCAATCCTACGCTGCACACCAGCATGTTTTTTGGACGTTACTAGGGCTGCAACCAACAATTATTTTCATTATTGATAAATCTGCTTAATCACATGGTCTATAAAATAAAATTTCAAAAGAATACAAAGCCCAAGGTGAAAAACAGTCCAAAACCCAAAGAAAGTCAATCATATAAGACAAAGAAAAACATTCTCATTTAAGAAGTTGTAACTAAAATCTTTTTTTAGCATTCATCATATCGCCAGTCAATTAACCAGCATCTTAAACAGTTTGTCCATATATCACCCAGTCAACCCACCAACAACTCCCCTCTATCCATGCAGCCCTCCACCCTGTTCGACAGCCAGTTGCTCACTCACCCAGCTCTCCAACAAGTCAGCAAAACCAGGCGCCCAGTCTCCTCTCCAGTCTCTCTCCCTGCAGTCAGCCCGTTGCCATGGCAACGGCCTGCCAGAGTCAGTCCGTGGTGCAGTGGCAGCAGCAGATTTCATGTCTGACTGTGTGGCGTCATGGCAACGCCCAGATCAGACCACATTACGGGATGTGAAGTTGAAGGCTCCTCAGATGCGCTTCATTTTCCTGCACCAAAGCAGGATGCATGCATTACATTCAGTGATAAGGATCGTTATTTTCTCATGTAGAATACAGAAATCCTGCCTCATGAAATGGTCGATAATCAATATTTTTGCAATTGCAGAAGGTCTGTTGGATAATTGCATTCTACTGAGAAAATAACATCCACAGTTAGTTTTGTTGCATAACAAAATCTGGATGTACATGGTTAAGATGTTAATCCAAGATCAGGCCTTAAAAGCTGCTTCCAACAGCAAACTTGTCAACCACCCAAATGTTATCAGCATGACTGGTTCAGGTCATTTTAAAGGACACCATGCTGAGTACAGGCTTCAGCGAATTCTGTATTCTTATCTACCTTTAGGATTATTTTATTATCCTTGTGTTTTATGATTCCATTTCTTGTTTTTACTTGCATTTGTGTGCTTTTTCCTTTTCCTTTGTAAAGAGAAGGGCTACACAAATAGAGTTTTGTTATGATTATTATTAATGAATAGCTTTTTCTTAACCTATATTTACAGTAATATTCATAATTTTGTGATTAAACTGCTACATACTGAGGACTCTGTGAGCCTCATTTCTGTATTCAATTAACTTAATCTTATAAAGCCTATGTTTACATAACAGAAATTTAATCCTGAATAATTTTGTGCTAGTCAAAGGGCAGAATGAGCATCAGAGCAGTGCGGGTAACTTAACTTATACTATTTGATGGACACGTTTGTCCAAGAAATTGAGAAAATATCCAGACAAAAGCCAGGCAGAAACATTGAGAGCTGGGCAGACAGACCAACAGGGTGGTTCATAGGTAAACTGTGTCTGGTGTATTTGCATAGGACAAGACTTACAAACATGCCTCGTCTCTTCCCTGCTGTGAATGAATGACTGAATGAAGGAGACATTGTTCATCTTTTCTGGGTGGAAAAAGATGGATATAATCTAACTACAGTACAGAGATATAGAGAAGCTTTGGGCAGTTCTAAATATAGAACAGATTGGCTCTGGCATAGTAGATATTCATCCAATTGGGGTTTTCTCGACAGTGTTTCAAGCCAAACTGGGTCTTTGTTAAGCAAATCATAACATTTTTCCTTCTCTATCCTGTCCCTCCATCCCCCCATCTTTTTTCTCTACAGAGCGACAGGCTTCTGATCAAAGGTGGGCGGATTGTGAACGATGACCAGTCCTTCCATGCCGATATCTACATGGAGGATGGCCTCATTAAGTAAGTCCTCCACTGTCCCCCTTTCTGCTCTGCTCTTATCCATTCCCTTTTGCTTTCATCCCTCCACTCGCAGGCTCATCATCCATTTACTATCTTTTAGTCCAGTTTATTCATCTGTTCTCTTTCCTTTCTCATATTTAACAGCATCTTTCTTATGAGAGTGCAGATTGCTGTTACAGAAATGTAAAGTGCAAAATGCTCAGAGAGATATTCTGACCTTCCATTGCATGGTTAGCCAGATGAATTTATGTAAAGGTTAAAGGAAAATATTGGTTCCCCTTGTTATATTTTTGATGTTTTTTTAAAGAAAACTTTTGAGAACTTTTTGGCCTTCACTTCAAGTCCAAATATTGCCCTCGATATCAACCCTAACTAAATATAACAGCGTATTAACTCTTCCTCCAGAATCAAGTTTAAGGAAACTAAATAGAAACGATCGATCGATCATGTACATTGTGTCCTATTTGTCCAAATGAACCAAAAATGGGACTTCTTTCTGGTGATCACTTACACCATATCTGGGTAATGGTTAGGGTGATAACAACCACTCTAGTCCCAATGTTATGTGCTACTAAGAGCATGTCCCCACCCCATCAGATGAGGCCAGGGTACTTCGGGTGAATTCCCCTGTCTGTCCTCTCTCTCACTCGTCCCCCCCTGTCCTGCTCACTTGATTTTCTAGTGGAGGCCTTTTGTCCCCTCTGCCCTTCAGTGAGGCAGCACAGAGAGAGGTACCCTGGCCTGGAGTTGCATAATAAACGCCTAAATGCCTGGTGGACCATTAGGCTGTTGGCAAACTCACAGAGACATTGGCTTCTGCCTGCCTGTGTGTCTGTCTGGCTTGTCTCCTTTATAAAATCTGGCCAGCAGTGTTTTTTGTTTTTTTTTAACAGGGGTGAAACGTTGATGTGTTGACATGGGGGCAATGTGCTGCTTCAAACTTGGCTGACTTTGTTTTGCTGTGACTTTAAAGTCAAGAACTTTATTTTGGTAGTTTGGTTTGTATTATGCTGGAAATAGTGTCAAAATAAAAGCTAGGACACAAACACAAATATGAATTTTTGTCAAACCTCTTATTTTCATGATTCATTAATCTTAATTATTTTCTTGTAATCAAAAAATACCCAACACAATATCCCAGAAGTCAAAGTGACATATTCAAATAGCTTGTTTTATCTGATCAATAGTTCAAAACCCAAAGCCATTCAATATACAATTCTACAAAAAGAGAAATTTGACAAATACTCACAGTTGCTGAAAGAGAAGCTGAAACAAGGTACTGTTTGGTATTTGTGCTTGAAAAATGATGATTAATCAGTTATCACAGTAGGTGCTGAGTAATTTTCTGTGAATGGACTTTAAACTAATCAAATAATCAATAATTGTTTCCGCTCAAATCATTCCAATAACGTATTCATCAAATAATATGCTCATTAGGGTTGACAGAGAAATTGACCACATCCTGGACAATTTTTTACTCAATTGAAAATACATCAAGGTCATTTGAATATATGGATCATCTCAGTACATTGTAGAAGTCCTATTATGCCTAGGAACTGCTGTCAAAACATCTTCAGTAGTAATATTTCATACTGTGTGTCTGACGGCATCATCTGCACTTGACAGGCAGATCGGCGACAATCTGATCGTGCCTGGTGGGGTGAAGACCATCGAGGCCAATGGGAAGATGGTGATCCCCGGTGGCATTGACATCCACACCCACTTCCAGATGCCGTACCGTGGAACAACAACCGTGGATGACTTTGCTCAGGGATCAAAGGCTGCTCTTGCCGGGGGCACAACCATGATCGGTAAGGGCCGAAAAGAAAAAGTTCACACAGTGAGGCTGAGTGAGGACAAAGCTTGTTTCAGATAGAGGAGGGAAAAAAAGTGAAAAAGAGGGGATAAAAAGAAGAGGAGGGATGGACAAGACCCCAACAAAGGAAAAGAGAAAGGGGGGAGAAGCGATTTTGGTCTATTATGGGCAGCTCTCCAAAATAGGACCATACAAAAGACTCAGTGTAGGGGGGGGGGTGGGATTGGGGAAAGGGGGCCGAAGAGTGAAAGATTGCTCCCACGGAAATAGAGCAGCAATGTGTCTGTGTACAGTAAAGGTTTATAAGTGTGTGTTTGTGTGGTTAATGCCGCTCAGAGACCAGACGCTATCACAGCCAACAGCTGGTAGATACCAAAGTCTCATTAATACCATTAACTTCTTTTGAGCTGGCTGCTACTTTGCTGCTTGTGTGCCAGTGTGGCTCTGTGTTCAAGCACACACATTCACTAACAGGCGTGCTACTGTAGTGAGCCCTATTCATCGGCTCCATTCATAGAGGGATTATATTCCAGTGGGTGATGTGTGAGTGAGAAAGTGAAAACATGTACTGTGGGTTGTATCTGCCTGTGTGTATTGTATACTGTATATGTCTTTCTACGCTAACAGATGATGTTGTGTTTGTGTCATGGCAAAAAAAAAAGTAGTTTAGACGGTTGGCGTTGTAAACAAAAGTGTCTTTTTATGTGATTGCCGTTGCCAGCTCTATCCCATTAACATGCAAAGAACAGCATAAGCAGATTGGGTCGTCTTTAATGAGATAAAGAAGCTAGTCAGGTGGCAAGCCAGCAGGCGGCCTTATTTTGTTAGAGCTGAGTAAGATGGGGCAGGATATTCTGTGTATGGTGATACTGTTGTGTACAATGAGGATTTACTTTGTCCATGAATAATTTCAGTGAAAAGAGACTGTCTTCACCTTACAGGCATGCACACAGAAAAACATGTACTCTTTGTTCTCAAATATACACAGTAAATTATGCAAATGAATATGTCAGAACCCATG